>NW_007577757.1:993319-1044116 GCF_000690725.1 Stegastes partitus | reverse complement strand
TCTTTTTCCTTTACTCTGATTTATAACATTCTCTGCATTTCTTTTTAGTTCCTTAATTTGTGTATAACAGAACTTGAAAGTATCTTCCGCTGTGGCACACGGACAGAGAAGTGCAGTTTCATTTAACTCTGAAGGTCAGTTTGATAGAAGTTCAGCAAAATGTGAACAATAGTGAGTCTACAAGTGGAAAAAAAGCCCTCTTGAGCAATAGTACATCTACCTTTAAGTAAACAGCTGGATCTCTTTCAGCCATCTCCAAAGTTGAGAGCTCTTAGTTTTGGCAGTTTGCACCACTTACATAAGCATGCATAAAATACAATTTAAAACAGAGCAAGCATTGTTTGAGTTGTCCTTAAAAATAAAGCGGCATTCTATGTAGTTAGCTTTGTATGTAATGTCAGCCTATTTAGAGTGTGATTTATCAACTGCAGGGAGGCAGCAGCCCCTCGCAACACCAAAAAAATTGCTTAGAAGCTGCTCTAGGAACACGACAAAGACTCCTTGCATCCCATGTGACTAAGGCCACGTTTACACATACCCAGGTATTTACAAAAACCGATCTGTGTTCTCAAAAATAACATTGTTCAGGTTTTCAAAAAAATCTTCGTTTACACAAACCTGCATAAACACGTCATTAAGAGCTGCTATGAGCATGCCAAACCTATAGGGGGCAGTGTAACGAGAAGCATAAAGCCATGCTAGCTAATCAGAATCCTGGAATAAAAACACAACAATGAATGGCACGAATTACTTCCTGTTACTTCAATGATAATGGCACAAGGGTCGTTTGTTTGGACTGACAGAGAAGTGGAGCTTCTCCGAAATGTGGTTAGCATAAATGTAAAAGCAAGCACTGCTTTGACAGCATCCATTTCTATCACAGAAGCCAAACTGTAAACATGGGTCGCACACATATGGTGCTGATGACGCTTTTGTCGCATACTGTGACGTTAAAATCCATCTCCTCCTGTCTACATGCAAACGTAGAGACGGAGCTTTTCCAAATCTTCACTTTGCCCAGAGTTTTCAGATATGATCGTTTTCAGTGACGTGTAAACCAAAGGCCCAAACGCATTGAAACATCACCGTTTTTGCTCCGTGTAAACGGGCCCTAAGTATCCATGAGATGCACCAGAACAAGCCTGATCTATGGAGAACCTACCCTACAGCTGACAGAACCCACGGGACACCACAGGACCCACCCAGAAGCCCCGTGTCCATGTCACGAAGGGTCAGAGTTGTCTGGCAGCATGAGGACGATCTACACAATCTAAGTCAGGTGGTTTTAACGTTGTGCTTTATCAGCCTACATTTAAATTCAGTCCACATTACATTATAACTAAACCAACTCCACTAGTTGCTTCCTTACATGGGCATCTCCTGTTGAAGTCTGCAAACACAAAACTGTTCGCACATACGGCCCATACATTACTAAGTGCTCAGAAACAGCTGCCAAAACAGCTGGAGAAAATTAAAAAAAACAAAAAAAAACAGCCGATTTCCAGCCCAGTGTACATGAAAACTATGATTCCGCAGTCCAATCTGTCCCTGCGCACTCATAGTCACTTGCAGATTGATTACTGTTTGAATTAGTTTGTGCTTTCCCCATTAATAAACACCCACTGACGCGGAGCAAGGTTGAGGCTGTTCTTAATTGAATCAGTTCTGGGATCGGCACTGACTATCACGTGAAGCGTTACCTTGCAGACTCGAGCCACTCGGGCCACCGTCAGCTCCGTGTCACAGTCCATCTCCAAGGCCCGCTCGCTGAAGAAGAAGTAGATCTTGTCGTCGTCCCCCTCTTTGCTGCCGAGGCTCTCTCTCACCAGGGCTGAACCCACAAAGTCCGGCTCTGCACACACACACACACACACACACAACTGTAGTATCAGGTGTGTTTGCACACACACGCACAAGACTGACACCTCCATCTCATTCCCTACCGCCTCTTCTCATTGTCTATTTTTTTTCGTCACTCTCCTTCGCCTCACCTCTTCTCCAGTCATTTCTCGCTCTGTGTCTCTGCAGTGCTCCCTATTAGTGATCCATTTTGTGTTTTTCACATCCTCCAGTCACTGCTGTCTGTCTGAGATTCTCTCTGTATCCAGCCCTCATTAGGTTGTGAATGATATGTTTCTTTTTTTAAAGGCAGACATTTTTGGACTCAGACAGCTGGGGGCTTTAAATTCAACCATTTTTATGCAAAAGTATTTTGTGAAATTACAAGCATACAGTGTTTCCCCAGATGGACTGGTCCTTTCATTATAAAATACTCTGAAGCAGCATTTTAACTCATCATAGTGACAACTCTCCAGCGAAACCCAGACCAATTAAATGCTTTCAGGCTGGTCAGGAACCGCTTAAATTAAGGTGAGGCCAGCTTCATTGCAGGTCTAGTTTTTAATAACAGCTTTGTATCAGCATGAATAATAAGCGGACACGTCGGTCCAAGCCTCTGCCTCATCTGTATGTTCCTCCTTCCTCCCGCTCATCTCTCCATTCCCCTCACCTCTCCTTCTATCTTTTCATCGCCAATCCTAATGTCTGTTCTTTCATCACCCATTTTTCCTGCTGTGACTTCATCCTCTTCACTCCCCTTCATTTCTCGCCCCCCCCACCAGAAGATAACGATCCTCTGCTGTAGCTGAGGCCTGCACTTCATTTCCTGCGACTCATTTCTCTTTCGCTTGTTCTTTCGCATGTTTCTGCACCATATTTTTCTAATGAATCTTGGTTAAGCAGGAGCCAACGTTATCAACCTCTACTGTTGATGTTGTTTTTTTTGCATACATATTTGATTTTTCAGTATCACAGTGATTTGGGGAGGAAAGAAAATTGAAGAGTTGGATTTTTTTCGTAAACATTTTTGTTTCTTCTCAATCTAAACTACAGAAAACAGCTTTACAACTGATATGCTAAAACTTTCCTCAGCTCACTGCAACTACAGATTGGCCCCTGGGTCAACTTATACTCAAAATGTTTTGACCCTTTCCTGTGAAAACAATGATTTTTGTGCAGCTTTTGGATTCTGCAAATAAAGAAATGCCAAAATTAAGCAACATCTACTCTCATAAGCATGTTGAATTTGATATTACACTGTAAGTAACTCTTCTTTTAAATTAACATAAAGTTGAGTGACTGTCCTATCATGAAATTAAGGTAACACTAGTTTAACTATGGTATGGAAAAATTAAAATGAATATCAGTAAGATGCTGAAAATGATATGTGTTAGTCAGATATGTTGCTGTGTGTGTTATTGAGTTTAAAGTGTTAAATCTGTTCCATGCTATGAGATGACATATGTTGTAAATTTGCACTATACAAATAAACTTGGATTGAATTGAACTGACGGGATGTACAGTAACAGTTAACTTACATATATGCCTGAATGAAAAACATCTGCAACTACTACTATGATCAGTGGAAAATTATCTTAGCGATATTTTGAATTAAAGAAAATCTTATCAGTCATCTTGTAATTATGACTTGTTAAAATTATGATTATACTGGTAACTTTAATTGCAGATAGTCAAATTCTGCTTCCATACTTTTATATCCAAGACTGTTCCCTACAGTGGTAAGCTGCTACTAGTTAAACAGTGTAGTTACCAGTGAAGAGCATATAACTAGTTAAACAGTGTAGCTACCAGTGAAGAGCATATAACTAGTTAAACAGTGTAGTTACCACTGAAGAGCATATAACTAGTTAAACAGTTTAGTTACCAGTGAAGAGCATATAACTAGTTGCCTGTTAACTAAGACAGCGTTACATTTTTAACAAATCATCAAAGCCATTTTGCTTGCATAGTTTGAAAATACAAAGAATAAGGCTGAAATCTATGTTCTGTGTTGTTTTAAGTTATTAAATGTTTTTTTTTTGTCTGTAGTAAGCCCCCAATATGAGCTATGTTAGGAAAAACAATTTACATTTTTTAGAATTCCTTATTTGTGACACATTTACATGCACCATTAACTGGCGAGGAAGCTAACATTTTTCGCTTAACTTTTTTTTACCATTGTTGTTGCGCTTGTGTGTGTTTTAGTGCATATTTAAGACCCATTGCACAGTTCACATAAAAAAGAAAAAAAAAAACAGCTGAAAAGATTAAAAAGTCAAATAGAGACATAGCTTTTCGGTTTTGTTTAGTATAATTAGCTAGGTTTCGGTAGGAAGCTAATGAATCTGTTAGTAACAGCTGTCATTAAGGCACCAAAATCAATGGCTGTTAGCTAGAAATCAAAGCCTGCTGCTGTTTACTTCTCTGGAAATATACCAATTGTTTAAATAATAGATTTTGAGTAACAAATTATCATTGTGGTCTACCCAGAACACACACAAAGCCTGACAGGTGTAGCGTTCGTAACAAGATGGTGGAGGCTAACGGTCAATTGTAAAAAGATAAAAAATGCACCTATTTCCTGGTGTTATTTGCTCTTTCTATCCCATTTCTTTCCTTCTCTCCCTGTCTCTCACTTGGCAGGCTTGCCACGTCTTTCTTCTTTATCCTTCTCATGTCCTCTTTTTCACTTACCATTGAGCCAGGCAGGCAAGTATTCGCTCTTCATGCTGTAGTGCTGTTGGCCCAGGTTCCTCAGAATGACTGGCTCCGTACCCAGGAAGTTGTTGAGTGTTGCTGAGTACAGCTCCTTATCTGCACCAACAAAATGCAAGCTTTAGTTTAATTCTTTTTTTGTGTGTTTTTTTTTTTAAGCCACAATTGTACGGGCTTACAATGAGAGAAGGTCAGTGGTTCAGCGGGGAAACACAAAGAGGACGGAGAATGGGTGCCTGTAGGTTCGGTGAAGCTGTCCATGGTGAAGCGAACGCAGCATACAAAGTTAAATTGGACTTGTGGACTCTCAGTGCGATCGTACGGCTACGAAACAGATGGGAAATTCTGCAGGAGCAGTTTGTGGAGATTTGATGGACATTTTATGCTTCTTTTAGAGCCCTAAAAACGTGGGTCTGGTTACTTCGGTATACAAACTGTTGAGGTGGAACAACAGGGGCTGCTGGTGTGTTTTTTGTTGATAATAGATGTTACTGGACGTCCAACTAAAGACTTGTTTTTCTTTTCACATACAGATTTATGCATATATAGACTTACCCACTATCAGGCCAGTGTGCCCCTTGGCAGGGTCATATGGGCATTTGCCCTTTCCGTCTTCCAGGGCTGCAGTGTTGAGGGTAAAATAATCTGCGTTCTGCAAGCACACACAGGTTCACTCGATGAGAAACACAGGTGGTTTGTAGTCAGTATGTATTATGACCCACATGGCTGAGCTGCAAGCTCTGTCTGTCTGTTACAGGGACCATATCTTCACCTCTCACCCTGTTGTCCGATCGCATCAGTGTCACATGCACACACACACACATACAAGCCTTCACACATTCAGCTTACCCTGCGTGGGATACTCATTTTCCATTGCATTTATTTTTATTTTGTCACACAGTGGTCTTAGCCGCAGGTCAGGTGGCAGCCATCTCAAGTTGACACTGTCAGCATTGGCTTGCTCACTATCCAGGGAAACACACAGACATGAATACTTACCACGTAAGTGCATTTGGGCTGGAAGGCATACGTGCCACAGGTGTAGAGGTGCGTGTGGTTGTAGCTCTGCAGGAAACGAATGTAGTTGAAGCACTCGGTCTGTAAGGACGCGAGGAGGAATTATTAGAATGCTGTCCTGGTCAGTTGGCTCACACATGCTTAGAGATTTAGTTTTGTTGCGAGATCTTTAAAATCTTCAATCCCCGGAAAAGCCTCACTAACCTTGAAACTGGATCATGTTTGCTGATAATATCTGTGCATTTGTAATATGTGAAATGAGCCTACTTTTATTTTTACTTAAGTGTATGACATCAGTCAACTTAAACACAAGTGTTCAGTGTCCTATTGAGGACATCACTTCACAGACGATGTTGTGACACATTATCTGAATAAGCTTTAAACTGAACAATAAAGTGACAGATAGTTTCTTTCAAAGGATAAGTATATAATTAACAGAATAATTTATGCAGTGTTTTATGGCAAGTGCCCTTTAATGTCTGCACTGTGATGAAGAATGGAGCTCTTTGAATGGAAATGGAAACAGATGCTCACACATGATGCATACAAGAGGAATGAATAATTCAGCGCATCCAGTCGCTGTTGCCATTGAAGTAGTGGCAAAACAATATCTGTATCTCAAGGCTATATTATGAGCGATGCGATGTTTAAAAATTCAGTTTTACAGCTCCTGCAATCACTGGGAATAATCAGGGTGAGATGTGTCTGGTAGACAGACCTCTTTCAAGCCCACGACTACAACATCCCATAAAAAAGGCGAGCCATTAAATTAACGAAGGGCTTAGTAAACACCATATGCTTATTTTAGCATAACAAGTAAATTTCTGTTTCTGTACTCTATGTAATCACTGCCAAATACTTTTGTCTCTGGACTAAAATACATGCACGGAGTAAATTAAGAAGAATAGATAAATGTTTTGTGCAGCCATCCTGATTGCAGTCCATCACTCTGCATTTTAGGAATCACACAGTGAAAAGGCCATCAATTTTTTATCAAATCTGAACATGTATGAACTTTTAATGACTACTTGAAGTCACCAGAGTCCTATTAAAGCTCCAGTTATACATATATATAATTTCTCAACATGTAGTACGTCAGTTGGAGGCAGATTCAGTTTAAGTGCTGCTGCTGCTGCACTCCCATGAACTATCACCCCCCCCCCCTTAAAAACCACATCCAAAGTTACTGTTGTGAAGTTTTAGCTCCATTTCCAAGAGCTCTGTGTGTTTCTATAAAATATTAAACAAGACTTCTCGCAAATGTACATTATGCAGGCAAGGCAGGGAGAAACTCTTGCTGACAGTAAAATGTGGAGCTGCCTGGCGCCAATTCACGTTCTGTGTTTACAAATGTACCATTAAGGATGAACTGGAGGACGGTGAATTACAAAGAGCTACTCCTGTTAAATTCCATCATAAAATATTTGGAAAAAGTGGGGCACCCTCATGACATTTGTTCCATTTTTTATGTGATTGCCTGTTTGACTGTGCTACATCATTTGCAGATCATTGCAAATGCACCAATGCACAAATGCATATATTAAAGGAATAGCTTCTTGCAGAGTCATTTGTTAAAGCTAAGGGCGATAGCTTGTAGCTTGACTTAATATGAAGACTGGAAACTGGGGGGAGTAGCCTGTCATCTCCTCTAAAGCTAATTAACGTGTTGTTTGTTTAATCCATACAAAAAACAAAGAGCAACAATGCAAAGTTTTACAGGGCTTATGTCCTGAATTATTCACGGTGACTTAACTATGACTCCAAAGTAAAACAGGACAAAGCCAGCTCTTTGCTCCCAGTTTCCAGTCTTCTTGCTAAGCTAAGTTAACCAGCTGCAGGTTAACACTTCCACTGGTCCATAAACTTTGCAGTGGATGTCAAAGACAGGTTTCTCGCCTTTAGCTGACATACAAAGCTCCTTTATAGTGAGATTTGCTAAATTCACTTTGCTCTGCAATGTCACAACAACTTTATTGCAATGATCAAGACTCTGTATCAGGCCATTGAGACTTAAGGAATGCAACGTTTGACACAACATTAATAGGATCTGAAGTTTAGTTTGTTGCTTCCATCTGTTCGTGTGAGTCTTTGCTCCACGTTTATTAAATAACCGCAGCATCAGACAGCAGCAGGATCCATACGGAGCGTCTACAAAGTGAGAGAGTTGTATGCATTCATGCACAACACTTATTAATTAGGCTACTTAAATACAGAAATGATCCCTGACATAGAGACAAGACTGGTCAGGATCTAACAGTAAATGACATTGTATAGATCTCTTTATATCAGACAGGCGAGTGCTCACCAACATTCTTATTTTACTGTAAATATTGTTATATTTTTGTGTTATGGGACTTTGTTAGTGTACTTTTTCCCCTGCCATGCACATTACAGAATGAACTGAAGTTAAAGTCTTCTTACTGACATTTCTTTTCTTTCCTCTTTATTTTAAATATTTGATGTTGAGGTAACCTAGACTTTTAACAGATACCTGTAATTGTATCTGAAAGCAGCAAGTAACAGTCTCAGTCCTGGTTTTCTCATTTAATTCTCAGTAAAAAAAGTGAATACTTTGTGTTCCCAAAATTCCTTTAAACTATATTTATACTCTAAGTTAATATTGTGATGCATAAATTAGGTGTAAATCAATCCTAAAACTATAACCATTGTCCTATACCATTATGGGAAACTACACTTTACTTGTATCATGATACAAGATAATTATAGTGCTTTTAATGTAATGTGTTAAGTCTAAAGAAATATCCTGTTCTAATGTATCGTATTGCAACCAAACATCAAATCTCATCCTTTTTGGAGCAAAATTCCATCAACCTTTTGTTGCTTCGGACGGAAAACACATACGGAATCGAACCACCTTAAAAATTTGCTGATTCTAGCTCTGCCTGGAAGATGCACTTCACCGTGTGCTAATGTAATGACTGGAAGGTTTCCAGTTTGAAACATCAGACTGACTTGACAAACTGTAATAGAGTGAGTAGCGCAGAGAGTAATATTCGTCTGCTCTTAGAAATGACTGTCTGAGAAACAACGACCGTGCTGCCCTTGAGTGAGGCAGGTCACCCCAACAACCGTCACACTCCACGTTACCTGGTTGTTCTTCCCTTTGGCAACGCACTCCCTCTTCTTATCCTGCGGAGCCGGCCAGTCGATCTGGAGAAGAGACAGAGACAGATGTGATGTCCTGTGCCGACAGCTGTTGTCTGCCTGTCGCCCATAAGTAATATGCAACACACTGTATAAATATAATACACACTGCAAATAGAACATGACATCACCTCATTTGTCTCTAATAAGTTGCACCTTTAAACACATCGCAAAGAATTTTCACACTTTCCTTGTACCATTTTGCTGAACTCAGCCAAGAGAATCTGCACTCTTGACCGCTAGCTGCTGTAACTACAGCAACAACCACAGACTCAAAGAAACTGTACATTTTTCCGAACATGTTTTGGCACTGAAAACGTAAAGAAAAATCCCACAGATGACCTATAACAGGCACTAATGAGAGCAGAACCATGTTTTGATCCACTGAATAGATACAAAACGGTTACAGAAACATAAGTTACACCAGCTCGCCATGAACTAAATGCACAGTTAAAATAGTCTGATCTGCCCAGGTGGCGAAGAGGAAAAGCTCCGCTGTGGAGACGGGTTCGTTCTCTGGCAGCGGTGCTGCTGCATCGGCCTCATCAAACACAGTCTGTGCAGGAAACTGCGAGGTCTTTATTGCAGAAAAATTCTCTGATGATTACACCATTGTTTAAAGGATCAAAGACGAGCTGAGAGGAGTGCACTGTAGCGCACTTGTAGAACCCCGGCTACACGCTTTTATTCTACAAAAGGTACAATTCTGCTGAAACGTCTGAAAAGGAAAGCAAACAAAAAAAAGAGAAGCGCATATACTTTTCACACTCTTTGTACTCTCATACTTTGTTTAACCAATGACCGTTGCTGCTCGGTGTTATTTACAGTAGCAGCTTTTTTAAATGAGTCCGTAACACATGGCTGAACTTTGCTCTGTGGTCAGAGGTCCAAAGTATGAACTGTGTAAGAACTGTATGAACTGTAAGAGGTTTCCACACCATTAAAAATAATTATACTGGTCATTACAGGCAGAGAGCTGCAGCAAAATTCTAAACAAACTGGACTGGATTTAAACCAAAGGCAATCAAACAATGGGCTTATTGCCATATAATGTACTGGTAGATAGAGAGACCGCACTATCAAATCTAAGCAGACATTATATATTACAGCAATCGTAGCTTTAAATGGTGTTGAACAGAAAAAAAACGATGCACCTGGTTGGCTGCCAAAATGACACACATACACATTCGATGACTACCTACTATTCACGGTCTGCTTCTTTCATATCTACAGATCCATATTTACCACAAAAAAAAAGCATCAGAAGCTGTTGTCTTCACTCCCAGGACTTATCGGTTCCCAGAGCTCGTACTGAATTGGCGAAAAGGCTGTTTAAGTAGCTGCTCCGTTTGCCTGGAATCGGTTCCAAAATTGCTTGAATCTTAAAGAGCTGAGCTCACTAAATGAATTCTGAGAAACTTTATGTGACTTGGAGGCAGATGTGTTCAGATGTACATGCTCTGACTGACTCACGTTGCCCTGCATGATCACCGACGTTATGTAAAACCCCATTTTGAATGTTTTATGCCTGGATGTCTGTAACCTGATAACAGGATCCTCTTCTAAAATAGAGTTTGAATCTCATTGGAAAAAAAAAACTACATTGCACATACAAGATCAGTGACAAGACAAAGATGCACTATACATTCACCATCACTACCCACTGAATGTTTAATTTTCAGAGAGTCCCTGTGTTCGCTGGAGACGTGATGGAGCTACAGTGGTTAAGATTTAATAACCGAATCAATCATTAGGATCAGTGGCTGTGAAATATCACCTGTAAGATCTGTGGTTTCAGCTATAGCACTTCAAGTTTTAAAGAAAGACCAGTTAAAATTAAGAAAAGCAGTATATTGTTACTCCTAATGTGCTCCTGAAGGATCCTTTGAAATCAGCCCAAGAAATTCACTCTTCATTTGCTCCACACATATCAGGTATTGTGCTAAATATAACGTCAGGCGGAGGTAGCATCAGTCAATGTGTACAGCAGCTCTCACTGTAGATAACTAATGGGCTATAAAGATACATCTGCCAAAATAAATGTCCTCTACATCACATTAATGCACTGCACTAATAATAAGTAACAGCTCTTAGGGAAATTTTTCAACTCTCTTCACATTAGTGTCTTTAGATACATCTTAGAGTCTTTGTGTGACAAATAGGCCACATGAAAGTAAGTGCAGTTAAAGTGAAAATGCGGCAGAAACATTTATTTTGGGACGGATCCCGGCGCCATTACACGGCCACTTGATTTCGGCATTTCGCGAGGCACGTGCAAATCTCTCCTGTTTTATCTCCAACTACGGCAGCACAAATGACACAGCCCACGCTTTGCCCATTAGAAAATATACAAAAAAAGAACACAAGTAACTCAGGGAGCCGGTTGAACTTAGATAAGGCACGTGAATTGAATTTAACATAATTTGAAGCTGCAATGTGATTAGTTACTCGTATTAAGACAAAAGGAATAATTCTAGTCTTGTGCAGTGGGTTCTTTTTTAAAACGTTGAAACAGGGTGAGCCGGTGAATGAATGGTGCAAATTTTATAAATGGAAATTAATAAATGAAATAAAACAATCCACCATCGTCATGGGGGGGGAGAGAACGTGACTAAATAATAATAAGCAAAGCACTTCAAACGCAAATGGGAGCTGCTTGTCTCCAGAAAGTCTAAATCCCGAGAAAAAAAAAAAAAAAAAAACAGCCTTAGAAAATATCCAGGGGAAAAAGACAGACACAAAAGTAATGAAGAAAGACAGCAAGTAAGACAGCAGCACGGAAATAAAAGGGAAGCAGTTAAAGGGAGGAAAGGGGGAGGAGGGGTGAGAGAGTGATGGGCAGATGGTGACGGAAGGGGTGGACTATTCCCTAGTCCTTGCTCAGTCATTTTTCTGTGTTGGCTGCTTTCCTCTACATTGCACGCTGGGGGCTGACAACAGGTGGTCTTATCATTACTGTAAGACTCATAACCCTCACTCAAACAGCCAGTGGCTGAGCTGCGTGCGACAGTGTGTGTGTATGTGTGTGTGTGAGTGTGTGTGCGCGCATCTAATAACTGCTCATTACAGCAGTAAATCAGATAGCAATCCCCAAACCGCTGCGGGCTGCTCGCTACACCTCCATCGCATTGCTGTAATTGTATTGATTGCAATATGGACCAATTATTGAGGGAGCAAAGCAAAACCAGATTGAGTCTCTGAGGGTTTAGCATCTCTGTATGTGTAAGTCAAGTCAAGGGTATTTATCGAGCGCTTTTAAGAAACAGGTTTGCCCCAGAGTGCTTCACAGAAAAACAAGATACACAAATTAAAACGAGGACAATAAAAAAAATACCCAAAAAAACCCCCATGATTGAATAAGTGCATCATAAACTCAGAGAAACAGAGCCAAAGCCAAGTGTACGTGCATGTGAGTGTGCTCCCACGCGCTCGCAGTGGATATGTTTGTGCTGAGAGAAGTGAAACATCGGAGCCAATAGCGGCGAAACGTTATGATCTTTATATCTGGCAGCTTACTCACACTATTACTGTCGGAGGATTTCTGCGGGAGATAGCAGGAATACTTTCCAAATAAAGTAATAACTTGGCAAAACACCAGAAAACATCTGTCCAAAAGATAGAAAAGCTGAAATATTGTAAACATCTATACCCTGATTAACATGGATTTAGTTTATTTGTGACAACATCAGTGTGAAAACATCTTTGTTTCTGTAGCAAGTTGTGGTGATTTTTTATGGCTTAATGCAAGATGGATTACATTTATGGAGCCAAACTAATCCATGAAGCATTTGTTCTGAAATAAAGAATTAACATTTTGGTATTCGCTTATAAATCCAACAAAAAAATACAAATAGAGGCTTGAACATCATAATAATGCTCATTTCCCTCTGACAGTACTTAAGCGTTGTCAGGTTTCTTCAGTATCAAATACAGACAGAGTGGCCAGTTACAACCATTGGTACACAGTGAAACATATCTATTAATAGCAGAGACTGCTTTCAAAGGATGGACAGAACCTCTGGGTCTGTAAAGTGAAGCCAACATGGAAGTGACTTGAACCAGCATTCTTTCTAACAGCCAGCAGGGGGCGACTCCTCCACTTGCATAAAGCTGCTACAAAGTATAGAAGTCTATGACAAAATCACCTAACTTCTTACTTTAGCAGTTACCTCAGTTAACATATTTCCAATGACTTTTTGATCTCAATTCCTAGTTTTAAGTCTCCTTCAATACAGTATGATGTTTGTTTTGTACGTTATGGTCTTATTTAGAGTAAATTAAACAACAAAGCAGTTGTGTTTTATCTACTAAGTGACAGGTTGCCACTGTGTGGAAACACAGCTATAGTAAACTGTACCAGTCTAAACTGTAACAATAACTGATGTGTTTTAGCTGGTAAGCTATTTTGAAGTTCACGGCCACTGTGCTCGTATCCACGTTACATTATTTACGTTCAAGCCGATTATGTACATCAACAACTGCAAATTTATGAAGCCAATTTCTTTTCATATTCAGTTACAATCATTAACATTCATTGTTTTACTACAATTTGTCAATTCTCTATCGGTTGAAAGCTTCTATAACTCCTTAGTTTATGGTTTTCTGTAAAAAATATTTTAAAATATCACATGTGTGTATGTATCAAGACAAAAGCAAGTGTCTAAGTGTTGATGGACTGGAGGCACGGGGCTCCTAGGTAGCAGCAGTAATTTAAACATTTTATTACATCAGGAACCCTTAAAGGAGGACACTTAATTAATTTTGAGCAGATATTAATTTGCTGGACCATTTGCGCAGTATTGGCATGTAGAAGGAGTGCAGAGTTAAAGGGAGAAATACAAGCAACAAAAGCCCCAACAACCACTGAGACTTAGTCAACCCTGTTAGTGCACTATTAGGTTCTTTTAATATCTGCCAGAATATTTTTAATGCGTTCTTAGATGTCCTTGAGTCAGAACGATGGCAAAAAAAAAAAAATTAATACAATATGGTCAGTCAGAAAGTTAACAGACAGCAAAAAAAAAAAAAAAACGCACGGCAAAGGCAGAGATGATATTTTATGTTTCCTTTTCTTGCTTATCCAAACCTCGGCAATATTTAAAGGCTTCCGATAATAATTCTATCACAATTGATATCTTAATTGAATTTGGGGGGGCATTTAAATTAAGTATTTGAAATGTGTGTTTATCTCTGCTGTGCTTGTGTGGAGGATGCTTTTTGTTCCTGAACTGTCCATCACGAAGCCTTGTGATATTAAATCTTATGAGTTATCATTCAATTCGTCGCTTTCACAAAAGCCTTTCAGAATGTGTGGGTGTTTCCAATGACAGTTAGTCAGACAGTAATTATTTTTCTTGAAATCCTTCCTTGTCCAAATTAAACTTTTGTATATTTTAATCCTCTTCAGCGACGATGAAAGAAAAAAAAAAAATCCTACAGACAGTGTTGTTGTGTGTGTGTGTGTGTGTGTGTGTGTGTGTGTTACCTGTGGCCGGAGCTGCCTGCTGATGTCGTTGGGGTCCAGAGCGAACAGCGCCTCCCGAGCTCCGATGTACAAAACCCTCTCGTGGTCGGACAGAGTCAGCATGCTGTAGTTGAACACTCCCTGGATGCTGAACCTTGCCATGCTGTCCAACACATCTAGATGAAGACACACACGGATGCATCGTTACATTACACTGCCGGTAACACGTAGCTGTTCCGGCCTTCCTGATCTGCGGACAGACGACTGAACAAAACCTGAGAAGAACATTTCACACTTTCCTTGTTAAAATTCATTGACGTCTCATCTTCTTCACACCACCAAGCCGCACCCCCTCCACCGCCTATAGCCTCGCATCATCCACATACATCTCTTTATTAAGACTCCGTCGTATTACACAACTTCCAGATGTTGCTCCACAGAGTCACTACCTGTGAGAGCTCTAACGCTGTCATCAACGAATGTGCTCATGAATGTTAACTGTCCCAGCTGTCCATCTGCATTCTACCTCCATCAAGTCTTTAAAGCTGATCAACATTTTAATTCACATGAAATGAAAGATTTTGCTTGAAGCGACAAACCTACACAGAACCTCCACACTTGGTTGTTCTCCAAACTTTTAATGTCTTTTAGCTTGTTCCTTTGGTATCACAGCTTGCAATTTAGCTGCTTTTGTTCGCCCTTGAAGCTCTCATTAGTGTTTTGTCGAGATGCAACCAGTCAGTGAAAAAGCCCAGGACCGCACAGCTGACAGACAATGTTAATAACTACCTGGTGAACAGTTTTTAGCAGCTAAAGAAGCACATTTTTCTCTTCATGAAGAAAAAAAACAACAAAAACTGAGCTATAAAGTGTGAATGTTTAACTTACATTAGCCAGGTGGCAAAAAACACAACCGCGAGGGATTGTTAAGGTTTCTCAGTGTCTACTGAATGTGTAAAAAGATATGTGCTGGCTAACACATTTGCAATATAAGCTTCGTTAAAGTGCTAATTTGACAGTGTTGTGTTTACAGCTTATTATACGGCAGCATATTGCAGATATAGTGTGAAAAATACTGTGGTATAAGATGTTTTTGCATGCAACATATTCATGCATGTAGAAACGTCTTGTCATAACTGTTATACTATTAATTTTACTGTTCTTAGGTGGCAACTCAAATTCACGACACTCGTGTTTCAACGAGGAAGCAGAGATCAGATAAACAGAGGAATGTGACTCATGCGCTCATTAAGTTCTTCTTCACGCTTAACGTTACTTTATGCACAAGTATGCACGCACAAAGAAAGATTTTTAAAATGCACGGGGCTGTACGGAGGGAAGAATGAGTCCAATCCTATGGAGGAATCGTGTCTCAGCGATCAGCTGAAGAGGCACAGAAGGCTGCAGGGATACATGACTTATCACAGTATCATCCACTGCGCTCAATAACAGCAGGATCTCAGCACGTTTCCACCACAGCACCAAGGAGAACTTCAAGTACTGCTTCCTCAAATTGCGTAAACGATGAATTTCCTTCAGTTTATCTGTTGTTACATAGACTTTATCACCTTCAAATGTTTACAGGAAGTTATCGCATTGTGGCATCAATTGTTTTACATTAAAACAAGATAAATGGTATACCAAAATGATTTTTGTTCTAAGACTATACATTTGTATGTTGCAATTCCATGAAAATACCTTGCTATAACGTGAATATATATCATTAAATTGTGAAAAAACAACTACAAATCAGTTTAACCCCATTCACATGCCTGCTCAGCCACCACAGTGACACAATAATCCACAATTCGTCAATGTAAAAACGAAACAAAACAACAAAAAAACCCCAGTAATATTATTAAAGGTTCTCACAGTTATAGGTCAACAGGTCTTAATGAGTTTGTTGTACCCACAATATCCTACATCCAGATCTCCTGTAAATGACCCCCGCAGGACGGAACACTGCACGGAAATCTTCCCAAGCTCCGTATTTACTTTAAGAACCTCAAGCAAAAGTCAGTCTTCAGGGAGAGTCTGATAAGTTCCAGATCTGCATGTCAGAAGTGAGATAAGGTGATGGTCTATTTAGAAAAAGCCGCGCAAATAAACAAGAGGAGGCGATGCTCTCTCTTAGACCGAGCCCGTGTTTTGATGAAGAGTGCAGCGCCGCGGACCAATACAGTTATGAATCAGCATTGGTCTCCAGAATCTGGAGCTTTTTAAAGCAGCAGCATATTAATGAATACAGATAATAACGCTACGATATAGGACTGATAAAATAAGGCTGTGAGAGTGCTCAATCTGCACAATCTTCTATTTTTTTTTTCATCTACAAAACAAACCAACCCTCAGCAGCTTCAGTCAGCCAGTGCTTTAAAGTGAGCTTTAAAGGGACTTTGTTGTCGAGTCAGACGATGTTTGCATTCATACACTTGTTAAAAAAAAAAAAAAAATCCATTAAGACTGGTAATTTTCAAATTGAGAAAATCAGCTAATCCTGTTTTGGATTACAAGTTAAATTGTGTTTTGCACCAATTTAACAGAGTTTTTAGACCACAGATTGTTAAAAGGCTTGTAAACTCAGCAGTGCAGCATTAAAAAGACTCGTTCTATAGGAAAAGGAGCAGCTTAATCCAGGCAATACACAGCACCTATACACAACAACACAGGGATTTGGACCTAGTAGCGTTATTGCAAATGGAAAATGAGATCCAAGTGACAACGTGGGCAGAATACAGAGCTTACAAATGCTTATAAATGCACAGTGATAATGGGTGCAAGTCTGCAGTAGTGATGATTGTTCATTATCTGGCCCACACATACAGATGCAGATTGCATTTTAATACAAGGCTCAAATGAGGCCTTTTACTCTGATTAGGCTATCACTCAGAGTATTAATGGAATATTAGCCTCCTTTTCAACCCAGTTATTGATCCTTTGACATCAAAAAGTCGAATCGGTGTGATTTATCTCAGGACCGTCTAATTTGTTTGCCCACATTTTTGGGGGTTTGTTTGTCATTTGTGCTGCTCGCAAGCCGACACAAACATTTACAAAAAGATTATGAGAAATCACAAAGTGTTCTCTCTGTGCTTCCATCTGTGGGGAAAAAAAACAAAAAAACAAGTGCTGACTTTTTTCATCAAAATTTAAAAAAAACAAAACAAAAATGTACCCGCTGTTTTGCGTTCACACACACACCCCATTGAAATCCCCTGACTAGCACGCAGACAAACTAGTGGTGCAGAGCAGGAGAGAAAGCAAGACAGAGACAGGAGGAAAGAGAAAAAAGGATGGTATTTAGTTTTCATTATCCACACTCTTGTTGCTTGTAGTGTCACCTTGTTCTCCTCCTGCTCGACTCTCTCACTTTTATCTGGGCTGATAGAATGTGTGCAAAAAGCGAGGCGACGGGAGCCCGCGCTGCACATAATGCGATCTCATAACTGAATAAGAATATTTCTTTTTTTGTTTTCTATGCCATGAATATTTTCACATCTTTTCCTGTTTTTTTTTTTTTCTTTTTTCCCCTCTCTCAACTGAAAATAGCAGCTGAAATCCGGGGAGGGAACGGCAGGAACTGGTGTGATTTATGGTGTGACTAACTGCACATGTGACGCTGTGGCCTAGTTGGGACTAAATAGACTTATATACATGGAGAAGGCTGTTCTGGGTGAAGGAGCTGTGTGCGTCCATGAGAGCAACAAGAGAAGGCAAGGTCACAAAAAGGAGCTGTGTCTATGGCTTGATGCCGTAACTTTTTAACTCTTGAGACACCCTTGATGGTATTGAACTCCAAGGTCTTATTTACTGCTCTCTTTTACAGTCACCTGATAAGAAATTAAATTAAACCCACTTCTTGAAAGATATTGCTTTTGCAGCTTTAAATACAAGATGATCCCTTTCTTTGCTTCATAGATGATTATGTTTTCAGAAAAAAAACCTGTGCTGAGTTATTGCACTGACTGTTTTGCACCAAAGGTGGCGCCAAAATCAAGACAAACGAGCCTGATCTCTGAGCTGAGCTTCAAATAATGGAAACAAAAAACATGTATAGAGTCATGTTAACTGTGCAAACTCCATCTGCTGATGAAGGCTGTATGGTTGAAAGCTTCACAATGAGCAAGTTCGTGGACCATGAGTGGAGATTGCTTTGTCAGCTGAACTGCCTGTTCAGAATATTTCTAAAGGTTGCTAAGAATTTATTGTTATATCCAAGAAATTGATTTTAAATGTTTTCTTCTTGTTTTATTTATTTATTTATTTCATTCTAGTGTAAACAATCAGTTTTCTAGCAAGGCTGCAAAACTTCTGCATAAAAGAATGTGAAAAATGTGCTTAGAACATTCACCTTGACAATAACAGCTATGAGTTGACAGATATTTACTAAACCTGAAATGAAAATAAAGAAGTTATTCAACCTAGTGCTGTTTCTTGTTGGTAGTTTATTGGCTTTAAATTTAAAATTATCTGTTTGTTACCAGCTGCAAAATACGTTTCTATCTTTTTTAAAATAAAACCAACATTCATCAGTGTGCTGACAATGCTCAACCAAAGGTGGCACCAAAATCTAGACATACAACAATGCTGAGCATTATTGTTATTTTGCATCAGGGGTCTTATGCTCCAGGCCTGTGACACATTTCTGCATTAAATATTTAATGTTACATATGGCCTGCTAATTAATTTGACTTTTCAGCACCATTTTGATTTTCCCCCAGCGTAATTGTACATTTTTCTGGCAGGGCTGCAAAGCTGGAGCATAAACATTTCATATTAAACTTTAGTAAGCAGCGAGTATTTTTGATGTCTCGCACAGCCTGGAAGATTTTTGTCCACAGATCAAAGTCAGTGGCCTTAAGGAGACCCTTGATTCAAGTCTGCTGCACTGAGGGCAAAGCACATAATACGTTCACTTAATTAGCGCCTTGAAATTTGACAACTTTTCTGAGGAAAGTAACCAAGTGCA
This sequence comes from Stegastes partitus, assembly GCF_000690725.1. Lineage (NCBI taxonomy): Eukaryota > Metazoa > Chordata > Actinopteri > Pomacentridae > Stegastes > Stegastes partitus. The sequence goes on along the minus strand of NW_007577757.1, from coordinate 1,024,947 downwards.
TCCAGAGCAGTGCTTTGGCCATCTGAGGTCACTGAAACCCTTAAAAAAAATTCAGGTTAAACAAAAAGAAAAAAACCCAAAAAGGCTAAGAGGTGACATGCTGGGAGATGATGGAAAGAGAGAGAGATAGAAGAGAGGAGGGAATAAGCAACGAAAGGAAGGAAGGGGGATAAGTAGTGAAGTCAGCTTATTATCTGAAGAGCAGCGGCGTATAAACATTGGAGGGTATGTGCGGATGAGCGAGCTAGATGAGAGTGAGTGAAGAGAGAGAGACGGCGTCCTCAGGGGAGAGCTGAGCACATCTGCTGTGTTCCACACAGCCGGGCAAAAAAACTCCAGAGCTGACACGCTGTACTACTGAGGTACACACACACACACACACACACACACACACACACACACACACACACAGTGTTGAGGTATGTGGCAACACAAACCAGTGCACATCTGTACACATGTACCCACACTCTGTATACAGGGTTTATGTGTACACTAAAAGACACAGTGCATTTGCACGCGCGCACACACACACACACACACACACACACGCACACACACACACACACACACACACACGTTGCATGCAGAGTCCTGAATAGCTCTCCAGGGTACCTGCTCAGTGACTTTAACATCTCCCCACCAAGAGAGGGAAAGTTTTGCTCCAAGTAGCTTGTTTGAAGTGATCAGCGGCTCTGTCATTAGGAGGCGACATGGGCAGACGCACTTACCGTCTGCCACCACACTGTGGCAGCCCTGAGGCTACCTGCTGGGTGTGTGTATGTATATGTGTGTGTGTGCGTGTGTGTGTGGTTGTAACCTGGGTGAGTGCGGTTTGTCTCTATAACAGACACTAGACTGTCCATAGCTGTGGTTCATCAGTGTTTGTTTGCAGATTAACCAATTTGTAAGTTTACTGAAACACAGTTGGTGAGTTCAAATATGTGAAAACAGAACCTGCAAGTTCAAGACATTTTAATTTAACGAAAAAAAGGAAGGGGGGAAAAAAAGCCCCCTCAGCTCTGATTATTGATCTACCAGAAGAGGGAAAGAACAGCAGGAACATATTAAGATGAGCAGAGTCCAAAACATGTAGGACCAAGTGAAAAACAGTAATGCAGCACTTGCACTGCATTCTGAAAAGAATCAGCCCTGATTTTACTATGTGTTAGAGACATCTGAATATTGTTTAAAGCTTTAAACTTGGAGTATTTTAGGATTTTTCCATCATTTAAAGGACCTAGTGAGTAAGTGTATGGCTAAGGGCGGTTTGGGTTAAATTACAAGGCCTTTGATGCCTGAATACAACAGTTTGTAGAGAGCAGAAGAAAAGGGAGAACATAAATAAAAGAGTGCGAATTAGAGATGGAGGGCAAACATAAGGGGAGGCGTAATGAGTCCAACAGATGAAGGAAGGAATACAAACAAACATAGAAAGTCAGAATGAAAGGGAGAATACAAAACATAGATAATTCAGAGGGTCTGACCGAGGTCAGTGCTGCTGGAAGCGGAGATGATCAGAGATCACTGCGCTCCAAAACCACCCTATGGCTCTGAGGATGTTTTTTTCTCTTTGGATGGGGATGAACTGGAATGAAAATGTAATAAGAAGGGTAGCAAAAAGACAGAGAGAGCAAATTGATAAAAAGACGCATCCGCTTCCAAAGACACAAACAACTATTATCATTTCAGATCTGATTTTGGATTAAATACATTAAGTGCATCATGCTAGCTTATGTAGGTCTGATTAATAAAATATGAATATAACGTACAGGCCTTTTAAAGCTTTTAAAGAGCCATGCGTCTGCTGTTGTTTATTTAACCTACACATATAAGTTGGCTATTAATAAAACATTGATGATTTGCATCTATTAGAGCCTTAAAAAAAGTTTATATGTGGACATTTAGAAAGAGTGAAAACCAGCACAATTACTGTTCCACCTTATCCTGACATAGTATACTGCAGATGTATCATCTGGATTGGAGGTTTCATCCCATTCACATGCCAAAGTGTCCTAATGCAACCCCAAGTTGCTCCCATTGCCGGCCTAGCACCACAGTGTGTGTGAACGGGTCCGTAAAAAACAAATGTAAAGCACTTTGTACAACCACTAAGGTTAAAAGCTGCTATATAAATACAGACCATTTAACATGACTGGTTCTGGCGAGGAAACATGACACATTAACGTTTATTAAGAAATAGAAGAAGCTGCTATCTGGCAGCTTAAATGACCAGGCAGGTCAAAAGCAAAGCAACACCTTAAAACAGGCGTTTCCTGCTCAGAAGTTCCTCTGCAAAGCTGTCAACCCCCTGATGAAATCCTGATATTCTAGCAGCTTTTTGTGCACTCTGACAGTTGCAGCCAGCTAAATGGAACATTTTCTTTCTGGTATTTTTGCACTTTGTGACACAAAACATGTTTTATCTGACATGTGTGCACTGGGGTTATCATCACAGATGTTCACTAGGTGATGATTGCACTCACAATACTATTACCACAACTTCTATTAAAAAAAATGAGGAAAAAATCCTATCAGTCAAATTCTAGAGTGTTTTATGTGTATGTATATTTATGTATATTTTGGACTGTGTACACCACATAGTGCTGCAGGATTGTTTGTGATATTATGATGTGTGTACTATTAATATGATATTAATATCTAATTTGTTTTTTACAATATCACAGTTATAATCAATACCAGCATATGACGGCATCCCTTGTATGCATGCATCTCATTGTCATCCACTAATTTGCTTACTTTCAGTCCACCATTAGTCATTTAATTTACATTTGCATGGAACTGAACCAGAGTCACCACAGTGATCCTGCAGTTTCCTTATTTTCTGGTCAAATATACAGCATGAAGTTATTCTTATTTATTTCCCACTGGTGCATGACAGGACAGTCCAACATTTAAAACTTTTTTTCTGTGCATTTAAATTTCTCATCAGACTATTTGTTACACAAGAGTGTAAGTGTGCTCTTGAAGGCATCACCAAGGGGGAAATTTTACACAGCCCCGTCAGTCGACTGCAGCATCATGAAAAAATAATGCAACATTATCAAGCGGATCCCTGGGCCGCTATATATACACGGTGCAGTAAACAAAAAGAAAACATAATGTGAAATCATGTTCATTTCTTTTCATAAAAGGCAGCAGATCAAAAGGCAGCTCTCACTCACGGATGTTACAGCTTCTTTGAACGCAGCAACAAGGACAGGGATGTTCTCTTTGATGGAGTGCTGTTGATTTTATAATAAATGAACTGAACCAAAGGCCAAAGGCTGAAAGTAGGAAATCAAACTGTTTTAAATGTGATTCTTTAGAAGCTGATCAAAAGTACATTTTATACAGATGTGGGCGAAAAAAAAGGCACCACAAAACCGACAATAGTACAGCAATTAACTGTGGAGCGCTGTTTGCTTGATAATGACATCACTTAATTGGATAGAAACTGTCTAATGTGTCTGTGCTTGATCCCAGTTGTGCATGTGCACACTTCATTGCAGGGTATCTCAGGGTCACATCACAGCTTCACCGCCCTTCCTCAGCTCAAATCGAGCCGAGCCAGACCAAACAGAACTCCCCTGGAGGTGGAGCAGAGAGAGGAAGCGAGAGGGGGAGAGAACGCCTGTTGCTTCGCATCCAGCTGAAAAGCTCTCGATCCCGGGCCTCGCCTCTGTGATCAGCCTCCGTCGAGCCTTCCAGCCTCCCTCTCGCTGTCGGCTATAAATACACCCAGCCTCTCCTTATAGCTTCTAACCGCCGAGCCACTCGCACACCAAACTATGATTAAAGGCCTATTTTGGGGAGAGCTTTGAAGCAGCGACAAACGCAGAACGAGAGACAGACAGACAGACAGACAGACAGACAGACAGACAGACAGACAGCGGAGGGAGAGACGCTGAGCAGCGCCTCCACACAAACATGCAGACGGAGGCAGCGTGCACGCAGAACGCCGTCGCACCTTCATCTGAGCAGGTACCCTCTTTGAAGGAATAAAACAAACCTGCGCACACAAAGACACACACACACACACACACACTCCCACATGGACGCACAAGCTTCGTCTGTAGAAGAGAAGACGAAGTTCACAGGAAAGTCAGGTGTACGACAGAATGAGAGCATGGAGATAGAGAGGGAGAGACACGAAAGGCAAAGATATACATGCCTTTACAAGCTGGATCTGCAAGTATTGTTACTTAGGGAAATCTAGATTATATGCTAATGCAAATTATGAATGAATGAGATTAATAGGATTATTCAGGCTGCAACACATGGATTTCGTGTGCTCAACCCGACTGAATCGGTGTGATATAAAACATAATAAGTGCATGTTTTAATCTGAATAATTTCTTGTCTTTGCGTAGCTTATATGTGTAAAGCCTTGTTTGCCGCTCATGAAGCATTTGTATTTACTATGCAGCTTTATTATCACTGCCTTTGATAAACAGTCATGGCAATAGAGCGACTGAATTCAGCCGATTTGGAAGAGAGCATGATGGAGTGGGAGGAGAGGAAGTGGTAAAAGTGGATTAACACAACAACGGAACAAGTGAGCCCGGTCGGGGGATGGTTTTTTCGGGGAGGGGGTGAGGAAAGAAAGATGAAAGAGGGAGGGGAGGAGGAAGAAGGCAGCCTGGCTCGGTGGGGGGTCGCCCATTGCAATCCACAACAAGCAGAACGAATCAGGAGCTGGTTGATGCCACAAGTGAGGGTTTTCCATTCCAGCGTCATGGTTCAGCATGTATGACTGCTACGGCGGTGGGCACCAGCTGTGGAGAGTTAGGCGTTTTTGTCCAACGCTGTGGTGATGACACATGCGAGGAGAGACAGAAGGTAGCTTGTGGAGTTCAATGAAACTGCTGCGAGCTTTGGAATTTGACTCACTGACCAATTTGCATGCCCAAAATGGCAGGGATGGTGATTCACAAGAAGAGCAAGACTTAGTAAAAGGCTATGGAATGCGACACTGAAACTCAGTATATTAATGATCAAATGCCCTCATACTGGGCACACTGGGGCTGGTTTCCACACAAGCCGGTACTCCTATTGTGTGCCAGTACTCACTCTTGAAAGTTGGACAAAACAAAAAAGTTGAAGACGTTGCTTTGGCTTTAGGAAAGACTGATTGACAGTTTTGACCATTTTCTGTCATTTTAAAGACCAAACAATTCATTGATTATTTGAGAAAGCAATCACCGGATTAATCGACGATAGAAGTAATCATTAGCAGCAGCTCGAGATGACATCTTGATCTTTTGAAACCGGATGCTACACATGGCCATACTGCAGTGTTTTGTCATATTTGTCTACTTTCCTGTACTCTGGAGCATAGTTTATAAAATAGTGTATTGAACAAGACTTGAAACGAGTGAGAAATTCATTAGGAAAGTGGTAACTGAGGGAACAAATCAAAGGAGAGGTTAGCTCATTTTCTCATAGACTTCTATACAATTAGACCTCTTTCTAAAACCAGAGGAGTCGCCTCCTGCTGGCCGTTAGACAGAACGCAGTTGCCTCCGGGCTTTCCAACCCCGAGGCAACTGCATCTTTTACATACACGGTTTAGTTAGACCACTACTTGACAAGGCTTAATTTACAGTGAAACAAGTCTGAGAATGTCAGTAAACTCGTTAAAGATGCAGGAAACATCAAATTTGCATGTTAAACTGCTTACAAAAAACCACTTGACTTTTGAAAAATAATTGCTGATTAGTTCCCGGTTGATCTTATTCTGTAATTTATGCAGTAAACATGCAATCAGCATGCATCCCTGAGGGGGAAAAAAAAGGGGAAATTTATGTTTTACATACTTGACATGTGAATTTGTCCAGTGAAACCCTCTGCCCCAATGAGAAAAAACTTCACTTTGACTTTAAGGATGAGCGTTTTCTAATGTAATGTCAACAGCGGCAAAGCAGCGCACCAATTCAACCGTGATACCACCGCGACAAGAAGGTGCTCCGGATAAGAGCAGCCTCGGAGTGGCATTTTCATTTTAATCCACATGCCCACTTGCCCCCACATCAGCTCTCACAAAGTCAGAACGACAACAGAGAGCACTCCAGGTCCTGACATCTGGGCCCAGCTGTTAATCTTCACTGACCAATCAGCGCCGGGTCAGAAGATGAGTGACACTCATAGCAGATAAAAAGCAGTGATGAATCTCCTCCTTCCAATCCTGCTCCCCCTCCCCACCCCCATCTAACCTCCCAGTCACGCACAGCCTCTCCAAGCCTCCTCCTCTGCCCTGCTCTCAACCACTCATTACTGTAATTGGAGGGTTTCGGGGAGATACGGCAGAAAGACAGAAAGAAGGAGGGAAAAAAGAAAGGTTGACTGAGAGAAGAGAGAGGTTTCTGGAGGTCAGAGGCCCGGCCCTTTTCCTCTCTCTCCCTCTGCTCTGGGTTTTTTTTTTTCTTTCCTCCCGCCATCTCTCATTTTATCGTTCTTTTTCTAAATCAAGAGGCATCCATTTGCCTTGGCTTGTCTTAAAAGATGCAAGGCTCATTTGCTGCATCAAAGCTGGATAAGTTTTCAAACAAAATATCATATTTCTAAGGGACCTATTTCTCCTGTTCTCTTCACCACCCACTTTCTTTCTTTCTTTGTTTAACCACAGCTGCTGCGTTTTGTCATAGTTTCGGCTTACTGGCCTCTGTCATTGCTGTGCTAAGGATTGTATGCGTGGTTGTGTGTGTGTGTGTGTGTGTGTGTGTGTGTGTGTGTGTGTGTAAACCCTCGCAGGAGAAAGCTATAAGCTGAGAATGAAAGACGGTGTTTGAGAGAGAAGGGCAGAAATGAGTGAGAAAGACAGTGGTGTTATCAGCTAAAGTATTTTTCTCCGGTCAATGGAAACAGGCTGGGTTAAAGGCGTGAAAGTAGTTTAAAACAACATAATGGATGCTACAATCATCTGCGGCCAATTCAGTAAGAAGAAAGGTCGGGGGGAAAAAAAAGACAGAGCGGGTCATTCACAGAGACAGAAAAACTAGTGAGAGAAAAGACACAAAATGCTGTCCTCTTTAAGGCAGGTGATATTCTGTATTTTTCTTGTCAGCAAATACCACAAGAAGCTCCAATGAAAAATGATCCTACCAGACACGTCGATTTGAGTCGTATTACTTGGACTCGGGGTCAGAGTCAACTTGACAAAATGAGAAAAAAAAAAAAGACTTGCAACTTTGAAAGAAGAAATACTGATTCAATATACTACGGGTGGCTTTTGTTACCCACAGTGAGCAAACTTTAATAAGATATTGTTACTCACATAACGATCTATAAATGGCAGCAGAATGTATTAGATAATGACGCTTTACTAGAAAAGCAACAAAAAATGAAATGAAAAATGTGCTCACTGCGCCGTCTGTGTCAAGGTAGCAGCGTCCAGCGTGTATGACGCAAAAGAACATTTTCACTTGAAACTGTACCAGAGGAATATACATGAGAGAGAATCCTCCACAGATGATGTTTGCATGTCCCAAATCCAGCACCCCGAAAGATGGGATTCGGACTGAAGTCGTGCTTTGCAACACAATCTGTTGATGGCTCCAGTGGATGACTTGACTGGACTTCTACCACACATATGTTAACTTTGATTTGATTATTGTGTATTATTACTATGTATTATGTATCATTATTAGGTATTATTATCATTATTAAGTATTTTGTTGATGGCGGCGTGCAAAGACGCAGCGGCCCCTTCAGGAGACAATGAAAGTGAACATTTTGAGTGTCTTGTCTATCCCAGATGTTCATTCTGCAAAACTTACGGCAGGGAGACTTTGCTGGCCATCAGGACAGTGAACGGCGCTGGAATTTCGACGATTGGTTGTGATTTGGACATACTACACCAACACAGAGTCTGATCGGAGACTATCTTGGCAGTTACCCGAGAGAGTAGGAAGCACAAACTTTAACAAAAGAGGGGGAAGAGAACGGGGATCCATGCTAGACTAAAGGCTAACCCCTCTAGACCAGCAGGACCGTCGCTCCTACTCTCCAATATCCGCTCCCTCAACAACAAGCTGGACGAGCTACGTTTGCTGGGAGAAACCCACAGAGAGTGGAGGGACTGCTGTGTGTTTGCTTTAACAGAAACGTGACTCCATGACAACATCCCAGATGGTCATACAGCTGGAGAGACGACATTATTCTGGGCGGACAGACAGACAGCTCTGGGCAGCATCTGTGGCTTCACCATCGTCACACCATCGTGTGTGTCTTTGTGTCCCTAAAGACCTATCAGGACCTGAAGAGGTTCACCATGTTCAACATAATAGCAGCGTGCATGGACACTGCAGCCCCTTCAGGAGACAGTGAGAGTGAATGCTTAGTGTCTTATCACAGACGTGCATTCCGCAAAACTTACTAATGCAATGATCCTGAAGGAACGCTCTCTCATCTTGCCTGTACGACTGTGTATGTACAGCAAAATGACAATTAACTTCATTTGATTTTGATTTGATTTGATTGTAACCCATATGGTTTTATATATGTCCACAAGTAATTTAAAAGGAGGTAAATCCCTAAAATTTATGGACATTCTGTATAAGTTGACATGTATATGAGTTGGTTTCAGATTTTTCTATTTGCTGCTTGTACTTCTATTACACATTTTACTGACATAGTTTCAAATACATCATAAATGTCATCTTTAGTCACAGTAGCTGCTGTTGAACCCAAGTTACCTCACTTGGACTTGAATCTTTTCACGCGGGGAGTCTTTCTATCTTCACAAGCCAAACTCTTCATTTTCCTTACAATATACAGTAGATCAACCAAAAGCAGCTGATCATGGAACAGGAAACACTAGTACCCTGAACAAAGGTGATACCCTGGACTATAATGTTTGGGTGTACAGTACATACAGTTTATTAGACACACCCTGCTGAAGAATACAGTCTAATTAAATCAGTGCTGCAATAAAGCACAACTTCAGAGGAGTGTTGACTCAACTGTATGGTTTTGTGGTGCTGTTGATCTGCAATTCATTATACCATCAGGTGTTTCTGTTAGTTTGTCCATTTGCATCAATTAGACTAGCTAACAGAAACCCTTCTATGAGTCTAGCGCGACAAACTACGTCCTCCAAAATGACCATAAAGTTGCATCAACACTTGCCTCTAACAATTACAACAAAAGCTGCCCTCCACGAAGGAAGGATTTATTGTAGGACTGTGGTATTAAGGTGGATTTTTGGTTCTGCATTATTGTTGTTGCTCTTTGCTTATGTAGACTGAAGGATTCTGGGAGTTTTACCAATGCAGAGGCAACGGAGGCGTGCTTTAGCACAGTCCACAAACAAGCCAGCAGCACATTGTCCCTTACTGTGTGTAGGTTGTTGAAAAGTTGGCTCAAAAGGGGCATTTGGGTATGATGGACAAAGCCAGCATGTTTGCCGATGACATTGTACTGTAACTTCTGTGTTTTCTGACACAAAAGCCAACAACAGCACAAACACTAATGAGAGTAGACTACATTTCTGTATTTCCACATATTTTTGACACTGCGCCCAAGAGGCAGCAACTAGATACAGCAAGTCAATGTGCATCTGCAAGGGCCTGTGTAGCAGAGTGTACCTAATAGTTAGGTTTATCTTATGAGCTGTCATCTAATTGTTTAAAGACTGCTGTTGTCATTAAAATGGGTGAGAAACATATAAAATTTGCAGGTAAAAATAACAAATGTAGGCATTTTATTAGACATCTGAGACTGTACAAAGACAGTAAACAGAGGCTAGATTTCATGTTTTGTGGACAGCCCCACTGTGGCACACTTTGATCCAACAAATAGCCTGAATGTGTGTTATTCTGCATCTGAAAACAATCCCAAAGAAATGCACTATTACTCTTGTTTTAGCAGCATATGCTAAAAATTTCAATGTCCAAATGATTTTGGAAATTCCTGAAACTGTCTATTTATGAGCCGCTCTTTAGGGCCAAAAATAAGTAAGAAAGCACTGAATGATGGACTAACCTATATGTAATTTTGGGTCTTTCAGATGGATATTTTTACATTAGGAAACTGTAGCATATCAGTATGCATGGCTGAGGACACTTCCTGCAAAAAAAAAAAAGGACGAATAAGAAACCTGCACAATGTGAACATAACTGTGAAATATTACCCACATAAAAGTGAAAAGAAATCAAGATACATGCGCCATGTCAGTGATTAGAATGAGAAAATATGAGAGAAAAATGAAAAGTATGTAAATTTACAGCGCTCATTAGCAGCTGTACGAGGGCCATACATAATGTGTGTACATTAAATGTCTCATTAGAAGCCAACAGTGATTTTTTTTTACCCCCTTCCATAAATGTGATGAGCGGCTGGTGAGGAATAACAGCAGCCCAAAATTTAAAATGTCAGCCTGCGACTTATAAAAAGTAAGAAGAAGAAGAAGAAGAGGTGGGCAGATAGTGAAGGGAATGAGAGACACAGAGAGGATGTTTGTGTTTCTTCTTCTGCAGCCCCATGTAAGCCTCATGTAATTGCAGGGTGGGGGTGGTGCTGGTGGGTGGGGGTAAATATTATCTCTTCAACCATCTCTGCCCCACCATAACCCAACCCAACCTCACACACACACACACACACACACACACACACACACACACACACACACACACACACACCCCTCCCACACTGCCCAGAGCTCCAAATCCCTCAGACTGCCAGCCTAAGCAGTACACACACTCACACACACATATAAACAAAGGGGGATTAGATAGGCAGATTCACAACTACACACTCTCTCCCTCCCTGTACACACAAATAGGTATAAACACACACGCCCTCTGTGCCCCCATATTTTTTTCTCACTCTTGTTTTTCATTGCCTGTCTTCTCATGTCGGTCTTGGATACTCTTGCTGCATGCAAACAGCAACTCGTTCGCTGGCAAACGCACACACATGTTAATATGGATGCTTCGGTGCAAAATGAAGGGTGAACGGCCTACAGTATGTGTGTGTTTTTCTGTCTCTCTGCCCTTCGTCTTGAGCTACTTTCTGTCCTTTTAAGGCAGTTAGTGACTGGCCTCTCTCTCGCTGTCTCCCATCTATGTCTCTCTGCCGCTCTTTTTTTCTAGCTTTTCTTTCCATTATACATCTCCTCTCTCTCTTTTCATTTCGCTTCTCCATTCCGATCCATCCCTCCCTCTTTCTGCAGCTTTGTTTTTTTTCCATTTCGCCTCTCTGCTATCTCCTCCTCAGCACTGTAGCAAGAAACCCATCCATATAAGTCATTTAACCCAATACTGAGCCTAAAAATCTCCTTTTTTTCAAAAAAAACAAAAACACAAAGTGGAGCAATCTGTCAAAGGGTGCGATAATCCCACTTGTTTCCAATGCAAATCAATTTTTGCCAAGAATCTTTCTGCGCTCAAGTGGCACTCTCGATTCAAACGTGATAGCAGTGATCTCCCGTGTTTCGTGACGAGGCTTTTATGTTGGAGACGTTCCTGAACAAGAAGTGAAGCTGCACAAGAAGCAAGGGGACTCATCCCGTCTTTGTTCTGTCTTTTTTATTCCAGAAAAAGACCAAAAATATGATGCGCCTTGGTGGCACATTTGTTTTTACACCATCTATATAAGACGTGTGTGCAGCTGTCCCTGGTTCCCCTGTCTGGTGTGTCTTTACCACAAGTGTGTGCTTGTGCGGCCAAAGCGCAGATCTGGGCCGCTCTCTGCCAACACTGGCTTTGCTTTGTCACACTGGTGCATTTTACCGCAAACTATCAACGCCCTGTCGATAGTTTTTTTTTTTTTTTGTCCCCATTCTCTGTCCTCACATCGCACCACAACAACAGTGATAGCTGTGGCATGGAGGGAAGAGTGGAAGGAGGAGGGCTGTAGGGATAAAAAAAAAAAAAGGGAGAAGAGGAAGGAGGGGTGGGTGATAGCGGCATGAGAAAGCTGCTTTTGAAATATCCCCACACCCCACCACTGCTGCCGCCACCACCACCACCACCACCACCAAGCACCATTCTCCTCGAGAGCGGCTGAAATCGGAGCTCTTTGTGAAAAAGCCATAAGAGCATTTCAGGTTCATACGATGAGCCGCAGCATACAAAGCAAAAGAGAGGAGGGGAGGGATAAAAGGCAGAAAAAGAAAGAGCAGGAAGAGACGGGAATGGAGGGATAGATACGGGATGAAAGGTGGGATAGGTGGAACAGAGAGGTGAGAAAATATACCTTTTTTTTCCCCCCATATTTTTTTTCTCCTCTTTATAGTATTTCCCTAATCCCCACGAGAGAGAATGCAGCACTTCCCCTTTGAGGGATTAAAAAAGGACTATTTCTCAGCTTGCAACAATTGGCATTGTTCAGTGAAGAAAGCCGGGTCTGGCTGCAGAGGAGGGCCAAGATAAAGAGTGCAAATACAGTTGAGCGCCGGGATTAGACTGACGTATTGTTTTACTGACGCTCGATGTGGGCCTCTAACAAAAATCAGAAATCATTCACCTCTGACATAATGGAAAAATCCTCCCTGATTACTGTAATGGAATACATTTTTTGAAATTATTGCTTTTGTATCAGATGTCTGATCGGATGCATCATTCCAGCGACAGGGTGGAGTATTCTACTGACATCCCTCAGTCTGATAAATCTGCCTTACAGGGCTCAGTCACAGCAGTGTCTGAAACGACCAGCCTTCCAGCCAAATCTATTCATTCCAGCGGAACTGTTGCAGTCAGTGGATATGCTAGCGGACTTTGCAAAGCTTTTTTTTCTGTAAAGTTTAACTTTAGGGAACTTTTGCAACATTGACCAATAGTAAGCAGTAATAAAGTATCATAGCTTTTTATGTACAGACATGTTTTGAATTAACTGTGCAGTACAGTAGTTCACCAGCTGGCCTTGGGAATAGCTACAACAGGCTGTTTTCTACTGCAGAAGCTTGTGCCAGTGTAGTTATTCCTGACCAGCCCTGAAAAACTGCTGAGCAGATCTGGATGCAGGTTGGTTAACCTCTGCGAGGATAAGTGCCTTTCTGTTTAACCCTCTATATGTCCCTGTCAGTCTTCTCCTCTTAAACATCGTCACTACCCATGTGAAATTTACTGTACAGACTAACATGATAAACCTCCAATACTCTACTATGTGCTCATAGAACTGGAGTCACTGCTGTTGGTTGTTGTTTTGTTGCACTCAGAGTGAACATTGGAGTCTGTCAGATCTTATGCTACAAAGGGTCAATTACAGGGCAGTAAACATTTGCACCACCTCAGATCTTTCAGTGGAAAACTGCTTGATATCACATAGCTTCTTGAACCACATACTTCCCTGTGACACCGCTTTGCTAAAATCACGTTAAAGAATATTTTACTGCAAAATGTCCTTACTTGATTTTCCTATAAACATATAAACATTTTTGACAACTCGTGTTCACTAGCCATCTCATAAAAGTAACAAAGTCACACTTGATTGGCAGATGACTGGTGTGTGAGGTTGTCAGAACCTTCCAGTAAAACAAGATAATGCTCGAATGTGGTTTTATAATTGGATTTATCAACAAGAACTCGTTCAAAGATAGCACAAGAATGAAAGTAGCTCATCTGACTAAAGACGTTTTCTAGCTTTTTTGTGTGTCCATGTTATTAGTATTGTTCTCTAATGCATTGTGTCTGTTGTCTCTGCTATCCTGCTCTCTCTCTACTTCACCCTCACCATAAACAGTCAAGGCAGATGGCTGCCCTTCCTGTCCCTGGTTCTGATGGAGGTTTCTTCCTGTTAAATACGATTTTTTCATCCCTACTGCTGCTGCTCGTACTAAACTGTTTAAGTTTGTTGGACCTCATTCCGTAATATAATATTGTAAAGTCTTGACTTTACTGTGTAAAGCTCCCTGAGATGACAGATGTTGTGAGTTGGTGCAACATAAATAAAACTGACTTTCACTTTTCTAAGCACGGTAGATGTTTTACAAATATGAACCCTCTATTGGTTACAAATTTCAAATGGAAAGAATATCAACCTTGTTCTGTCAACAGCTATAATCGTGATCTAGCGGAAAATATTTACTGGAAACGTTCTATATTTTATTTGACTGTGAGCTGCTACCTAAAGGAATCCTGTTCCCCCAGAGGTCTAATTCTTCTATTAGCCGGTATTCTGCTGCTTACTCACCTTGGTATCGAACAGTCTTGCGTGGGATCGGGTTCCAGTTGAGACTCAGAGACTTCTCCCATCCAACCAGAAACACCAGGAGCAAGACTTTTGTCCCGCCCATGGCTCCCATATCAGCTCCCATTCGTCAGAACTGGCGTTGGAGTGATGGATCGAGGGATCAATCGGCTGATCAAGGGGACTCGAGAGAGCAGCCCGGCTCCTGGCAGCCTAGCGAGAGTGAATGAAACATAACACATCAGCTGAAGGCAGCGCTTTCACCTCCTTTATTGGTTTGGTTGTTTATCAGAAGCAGTTCTGTCTGAACAGTATTTAAAACATGCACATTTTTCCAAATGCCACAGAAAACAGTTCACACATTCAAGCTGCACTAAAAGATAAATTTCTCACTTTGAAAACACGGAGTACAAAATTGAACACGCTCATCAAAAGTCCCAATAATGCAGAACAGGAATGAGTTATGCAAATTGTGAAAACCTACAAGGACGTAGTTGTACTTTGTGTATGTGCCTCTGTGTGTGTGTGTCTGCCAACAAAAACAAACACTTTAATGACTTTTGGCCGGGGAGGTTATGCAGGAAAGTTTCCCCCGTCCCTCCCTCACTGTGAGCGATAATCCAGCTATCGCCACTCAGAACGCTCAGAAATAGCTTATCGCGGCACTCTTGTCAAGCCAATTCAGCAGCAGTATATTAAGCTGGGGCTGAGTTATCAAAGTTAATTGGCACTGGCAACGCATCAAACGCCAATGTGTTGGGAAATGAATGTCGAGACAAGGACAATCCAATAGCACTGTGTTGTAAATGAATTGGTTTAGACCTAATGAACATGTCAAGCGCGCGGCTACTGCGCAGCATTACGGTCCAATAACGGCGCGGGATGATTGACTTGTTACGATGCTGCAGGTGAGACGGATGCACAGAGTAATAGGAGGGATTTCACATTAAAACAAGACACTCCCAACTTTGTTTTTGTATGCCCGTGAGGACACGCCGGCCATTAAACCCTATGCGTCATTTTGTCATTTTGGAAAAAACACGTAAAAGTGTCTCGCATGCTCAAAGTCACACTGAAACGTTTCACTTTTAACAAATAACTGTGAAACCAACCACTAAATATTTCTTTGTGATTATTAGTTTCTCCATCATTAGAGTCCCCAAGTGTGAAAAGAATTGTAAATTATGTTGAACTGCACACAATCACCAGCACATTTTTTTTGCAGCAGCAGCCAGGAGAGAGATCACAGAGCCAAAAAAAGAGAGAAATTACATGTTCTACTTGACTGATTCATTGCTGAAGAAGTCAATAAATCAAAATTGCAAATAAACATGTTCACATTTACAACTGCATCAAGTTATGCAGGTTGAAGTTGTGAGATTTCTGTCTTTAAGGTTTCTGTGGTGAATACAACAGAGGTGGATAAAGTTTTTTTTTGTGGCTTCCCTGAAGAGAAATTCATCAAAAATAAATAAATACATGAATGGCAAAATTTCTTTTTAGAAATCCCTTCACCAAAGGCCTCGGTATATTTAGTTCACTTGGTTGTACACAAGAATTACCTGAAGTAGCTTTTTGAAACGTGAAAAAACAGGGAAGCGTGCAAGATGATCTGTTTTGAAAGGTTACTGAAGGTTTGTGAAGCAGCCCCTACTGATTGCGCTGCTAGAAACTGGGTTACAAGCACTTTGAAGCATATTAAGATCTTAAGGAAAATCAATGAAATATTCCGTCTACTGTTTTTCTAGGGACTTTTTCTTTAGTACAAAGTCGAAAACTGTTACTAGAGAGGCCTGTGATTATCTGGGACACTCTCTGGATCAATTTTAAATGTCATTTTTAAGTGCTGTGAGCACCAAAAGCAAAAGCCAGTTCACTTCTATTGCACTCAAACTGCGGCAGAAATCTAGCGAAATGGATATTTCAAACCTCAGGACATAAAACCGCTGCAAACGAACCAGCGTGACTACATCTCACTGAGAGTAAGTGCTTTTTTTGGTGGGATAATTTAGTGAACTTTCCGTTTGATTTCAGTTTAAAATGAATCTACGTCAGGACCACTGAAACTCCAACTCACTAACTTTAATCTAAACCAAGTCCAGTCACTCGAATCTCAATCCTGAACCAGTTACTGGACTCGAATCCAACCTCTGCTAATGGGAAGGAATGAATGATCTATCCGAATGTTTGTATCCTCACGAGGACAAAATATCGCCATGAGAAATGAATTATAAATATCCACACAGAAGTGCACACACACACCATCTGCAAGCTTCCCCTCCTGCACCTGCTGTCGGGTATTGCTGAGTGAAATGGTGTCTTTGATGATACGAGCTCATTGGAGAAGGAAACCCATTGACTTTTAAACAGACGCAAAATGTCAAACTGTAACCCAGCACAAAGACGGAAGCTACCTCAGTAAGTGCAGTGCACATACTACTCCTTCCTCCTCATCTATTCCCACATGCGAATATTAAATTTCAGTGTTGGCAAGCAAACGTTTGGTCTACTTGGTAGATTGGCAGGGGAGGTAATTAAGATTTAGAGATGTGTGTGCGCAGGTTTGTGTGCCCACATCCAACCGATGTGACTGTTATTGATCGCACTTTTGAGAGGAAAATAAGAAGAGGCTGAAATAAGAAAAGAGAAAAAACAAATCGTTCTGCACCTCCTCCCCCCCCTCTCCCCTCTCTCCCTCCTCCACCCCCAGATCAGATCATGGCGACGCGCTGCTAAATGAGCGTGCTTAAACGCTGGGTTTGGGTGAAAGCTCTCCAAGCCTCGCAGTGCCGGCTACCAGCTTTATTGGATCGATGCTGGAGGCCTTGCCGGGCCAACGCTCGAGTGAGCTGAGAAGAGATTGAGATGGAGGGAGGGTGGGAGGGGAGCCAGGGAGGGAGGGAGGGCTAAAAGGATGAGAGAGAGAGGGAGGGAGGGATATGAAGAAATACGAAAAAAAAAAATCTTCCTCAACATCCACTGTTCCATCTCTGTGCTGCGAGGTAACAAAGTGAAGTGGGCATCCTGAAGGCCGGATTAAGTGGAGAGGCAGCATGTAAACACTACAGGGGGGAGACAAGGAGGAAGAGCGGGGAGAGGATGAAGAGTGAGACGGTGATTCAAGGCTTCTGCCTGTCTGAAGGAAAGCCGAAAACCTCTGTATACCTTCCTCGCTTTTCCACTTTCCGTTTGTCTGTCATCTCTTTTCTGATCTCTTCTCTGCGAGTCCAACAACACAACTGTTTAGCATAAATACTATCGCCAACAAGGAGCAGTTGTTTAGCTCGTGTGCTTGTGCTGTGAGAGGGCAATCAGCGGGGAAGTCCTTGAAAAAATTTGTAAAACTCCTCACACACTTGATTCTTTCCGAGCAATCAGTTCCGAAAAG
Organism: Stegastes partitus; assembly: GCF_000690725.1. Lineage (NCBI taxonomy): Eukaryota > Metazoa > Chordata > Actinopteri > Pomacentridae > Stegastes > Stegastes partitus. The sequence continues at coordinate 1,007,432 of NW_007577757.1, read as the reverse complement.
ATCACATTTAAGAACGATGATGATGATGGAAAAGAAACAAAATTGCCGCAAGCTAACAGTTTAACCTCCCCGAAAACAGTCTTTGGAATATTCAAGCACAACATTTGGTTAGTCGGGGTTTAAAAACCTGATTAGTAAGGAGGTAAGACCTTTAGTGACTTAATGGTTGCCATTTCAGAACAGAATTTATCAAATTTATTCACCTCATACTTGATCTTTTCCAGTTTCAGAAAGACCTATCCAAAGAAAGACAGGCCAAACTCAACGACAAAATGGCTTTTCTAGTGAAGATGTAGAGACTATTATATCTGTTGTGAATGGATTCTAAGAAATCCCAACATTGCAATCAAAGGAGAGGTTCTAATTTTCTCAAAATGTCAGACAAAATGATAAGATTTAGCCGAACATTATGTAGCAATGAGCTGCAAGGATTTGACTCGTGTTCCCAAGCAACACCTAATTCAGTTCTGAGATAATTAACAAAAGTATGGCTGAAAAATCATATTGCGACAGATACTGTGATTGTAGCACGAGATGTAATTTTAATGGTAAAGGTAGTTTTGAATACCGTTTAATGATGTGATTTGCACTGTGGGCCAAATAAACACGTGTTGTTACATCTGGAGATGATGAGTTAAATGATTCGTAGGGTGGGGCGTCTTTGTAATAACACAATGCATCGTGTATAATGGGATACTGTAACATTTTGCCTTTAACAACTATATTTTATTATTTTATATATAGCTATATTTTGCTAATATGGCCAATTTAAAATAGAATTTAAAAGTGTGCCAATACATAATGCGTATAATATAGAATTTTTATAAACGCTCACACAGTAGACATGCTCGTAAAGCTTCGAGAACATGCAACTCAACAAACCGTTTGAAACCCAGCAAAGGCTTATTGATCCAGCTGCACTAAAAGCACCAACTGCAGCGCCAATAGAGGAAATGGAGCAATTCACTATTAAAAACTGATTAGCTACCTACAGTAATGTTTTCTATTCAGCATTGTTAGCTACATTTCTTCACTTGACATCACTCCGCTGCTAAAATTGCATACTGAATCTTCAAGGCACATCTGCAGGGAACTTTACGAGCGTCGAGGGAGACGGCTGAAGTCGGCCTGTGATGTATTTTTCTATTTCTTTCCATCAAACCGCCTCTTATGATCCCTCGCTGTGTCGTAAGAAGCGGGATTCAGTCTGGCTCTCCCCCGATGACCAAATTAACTCACTTGCTCTGTCTCTCAACACGGCCTCTTTAAGGTCCTGCGGTGTCACATAACTCTACAGGCGGTATCAAATCATCTTTTAGCTGCTGGTGTTGTTGTTGAGCCTGGTTTAGCTAATGAGCTGAGACACGGCAGCCTAATAATATCAGTCAGCACTCAACATTGGAGGGCTCATTAAGACATACAGAGAAATAGGCCACATGTTCTGATTAGGTTGCGGAGCTCCTGCATGCGTCCGTCGATTTGTGTCGTTTTCGTTTGTGTGTGCGTGCGTGTGTGTGTGTGTTTGGAGGTAAGACGAGTCCCTGTAGGGAAAAGCAAAGCCGGATCGTTTCTTCGAAGTGAGCGGATGTCGGGAGGGGGGAGAAAAAGGAAAAGAAAAAGAACATTTTCAACCCCCATCTGTCTGTCCTCTTTTCTTCACTGCTGTATCTCTGTTTTCCGATGTCCTCTTCCTGCCCTTCATTTTTCCCACCTCTCCTTTTCTGGCAGGCTTTTCCTACCCCCATCCCCCTTCACCTCCGCCCAATCCACACACAAACACACACACTGTCCCAACTGATTGTTAGTCCTTCCAGGCATTGTTTGACTTTTAACCCTGACCTCTGACCTTTTTGTGGGTTACAGAAAGCCAGGGCTCATCACCCGCCGCCCTACACCCAGACGACCACACTGGGCCAGACTTAATGTCCATTAACCCGTAACTGCCCCCCACAGTACACACACACACACACACACACACACACAGACACACACACTAGCATCCGCCCTCCACCTCCCCTCCATGCAACACAAACACAGAAGCTACCGTCAGCTCTCTTCCTTCCTTCCTTCCTTCCTTCCTTCCTCCCTCCCTTCCTGCCCGCACCCTCCCCTCTTCCTCCTCCTTTTATTACTCAAGCAGCATTTAAAAACACGCACAAATGAAAACTCTCACACACACACAAAGGTTGTTTCACCTAAATGGAACAAGCTGGATCAAACGATTTCACACCCCGTGGACGAAAGCCGCTGAGAGCGGCTGAAGGACTTTTATGCCGCGTTTTCCTCACTTTGAAATCATGATATTGAGAAGCTGGAGCAGTACCGATGCATTAATGGTTGGACATGTATGGGTTTCTGATTTTCAGCATTCAAAGAGGGTGTTTCTTGGCAGAGTTAAACTCTTAGCAGGGGGAGTCTATGAAAGTGTAAGAGTATCCTGGAACACTGAAACTCTGAAACCAAGACTTTCAAGGCTCTGGAGATCCATTCGCTGCAAAATAAGTAATGATAAGTCCAAGTGATATTAATAAATTAAATTAAACATGTAGTATTATAAATAAAGAAATACAGTACAAAATTTGCATCTTTTTGAGTATTTTAATCCAAAAACAGTGTGTCTCTATGGATGGCATCACTAGGATGCCGGTTTGTCCATATTTTAGTCCACCGTTCATATTCCCTTTGACTTCGGTGACTCTTTCCCTTTTCATATAACAGCACCATCGGGTTTTGAGTGAAACGTCCGAACAACTATTGCAAGAATCTCTGTGAAATTTAATACAAGGTTTTATGGTCCCCAGTAGATGACACTAAATAAAGCCATTATCAGATAAACCTTTAAAATCAGTTTCTAGTCATTAAGTAAACCACTAAATACTCATCTGTGTATCACAGTTGCATATTTAGAAGTTTTATCCTTCACAACTTAAAATACCACCGTTGAGTCCAATAGAATATGCAGATCACGCCCCTCTGGTGCTGCAGCTCAAGCACACCAGCTCACCTTTGACTCTGCTCAAACACTACAACACTATTCTGCACCAGATAGGGTCTTTATTGTGTCCAATATTTTACTTTCTGAACAAATGTCAGCCTAATTATTGACCTTAATGTCAGCCTCAGCTATAGTTTGTGCTAGCTGGTGAATATTAGCATGCTAGCACACTAAACTAAAAGGGTAAATGGTAAACATTAGCTAAGCCTGAGAAACTCTGCATTGTGCTGTTGACATGTCAGCCTGCCCAAGTTACATTTAGAGCCACTGGCATTGGTTTAAACTAGAAAGTCTGGCTGCTGCGGAATGATAGCCTCAGTATTGTTCAAATACAACTTGTTTGAAGAACTTTCTGGTAAAGGGTGGCACCATCTTGAAACAAAATCAAATAAAGAAGCCCACTACACTAGAGTAGACACACTTCGTTTGAGAAAATGCTTGGAAAAAGTGTATTTCTACTGGAAACACATCCAAATAATAACACCAAGACTTTTAGACGTGGTATTCTCGACCTGTGACACAGGAGGAACTTTCAGTTCTGTCCTGCAGACGTCATAGAAATAAAACAGTGGCTCCTACAAGAAGAGCAGTATAATTTATGATACAGTTCAGGTTTTTGAACTTTATGTTCAGACGGAGCTTCTAAAGACAAGTTGTTAAAAACATGATCTTTTTTTCACACAGAAAGATTCATTGCCAAATGTTAATTTGTGACCCGAGTTCACCTAATCTCATTTTTATGATTCAAATGTATTCTGAATGGTTCAAAGTATTATGTGAGAGTCTGTGAACCCTCCAGAGAGCCCTGGGAGAAGATGTAACATATGATAATTTGACCAATTTCGAAGAATTTTTACAGCAGAAATTTTTTGATCAGAGATCAGCCTTAAAAAACACGGAGGTCCTTCAAAATCAGTTTTGATGACTTGAATTTGAGCTCACATGCTGCAAGAAGGCTGTAAGAAAGCTTTAGCTAAATGGCTGGACGATAAATGTAAAAATATACAATGACTGAAACTGTGGCGATACTTCAAAGAGGAGATTTCAAGGTTCCGAGTTCAAGTCCAGAGCAAAACTGCTACGGAATCAGAGTGAAAAATATCATGTTACAGCTCCCCCTGCAAAATTGCTGACTTGTGGGATGTGAAGTGAGAGAAGTCAACATGGACTTCAGCATTTTCTTGCTATTTCTTCTCACTTATTCATACAGCGCTCCTGAGCTTTGCGTGCAACAGGGCTGACAAAGAAAACACCTTTCTACAGTAGTCCGGTGAGAAGCCTTTTCCCGTACAGTGACAAGAAGGATGGAGGCAACAGAGTCGATGCGGTGCTTTTATTCAGAGTGTGGACCTAATGGAGCAGACATGGACACGCCATTGACAGTAAAGCAAGTGAACTCCCACGCCGTGCACACTCAGCGTCTGCCAGTCTACAAAGACGCAGGTGGACACTTAAAGCGCATAGATTGTGTGTTTGTGTATCAGCGTCTTTGTGGTTGAGCACACGGTTTAAAACAATATCAGGCATGAGTGAGTCTGCATCTAAGTGATAGCTTTAACTAGCATATCTGTGAATGCAGGTGTAAACAAATGGCCGTGCTGACCAGCTCACATTAAAGAGCTGCGTGTTTACGGCTGTGTGTGTGTTGCGCGCCGCCAGATTGTTTGTGTTGAGCTGGTGCAGATGAAAGACTGATAATCAAAGGGGGATTTGATCAGCTGCGCACAGCGAGCTTATGTGCGTGTGTATGAATGTAGAAGATGAATGTGAAAGAGTGTGTGATCATGTTTGGACCGCCTGATACACCCGATACCTTGTTAGCGTCTTCTAAAAAAAAAAAAAAACAGAACTGTTTGAAATTCCCCTTTAAAGCTGCTATCATCAATATGTGAGCCAGTCATCAATTTTCATGCACCTGAGCACATGATTTCCCATATTTGCATACAATTAATGATTTGCTAACCGGCGTCGGGGCATCGAGCAATTCAAATGCATCAAGTTAATGTCATTGACTTTCTTTTCACACGGTGATTGGAATTCACTTCCCATCCTAATTACCTCAATTTGAAGCGGAACCGAGCACCGCATTTGACTTTAAACAACCTATTTCCACTTGATGGAAACGTCAAAAAAAAAAAAAAAAAAAAAAAAAATCCCACGAGAGATTGCAGTGTAACATCTTAGCCTCCCTCACTGCTGCCTCCCCCAGCACCCTGCTCTTTCATGTCTCTCCCCTGGGAGATTCTGCAAGCCTTCAAATCTCCATCTCCTTTCCTTTCATCCCTACTGTAGCTTTCGCTCGCTTCCTCCCCCACCCCCCCCAACCCCGCTTCGCCGCCTTGTCCGTGTCATGGTCTGCTGGTCAGGCGTGGTCGGCTTATAATTCTTTGATTGGCGCTCTGATCTCTTCCATCAGTGCCAGGGGCTGCAGCTGATTACAGATGAAATGGATCTGATTTGGACTCTGACTGCAGGCCAAACACCTGCTCAGAACCTGAGGAACTGATAGAAGAGGAGATGAGGGGCGAGATGAAACCGGACAGACTGATGTCCAGCTAATCAGACGGCAGGACCATCTGTGCTTTTGGTCTGTGGCGGCAGACGCACGTATGATGGGGGCATATTGTACACAAAACATTACTGGGCGAAGAGATTTCAAGACTTTTGAACTCTTCAGCAATACCTGAACCCTGATTTGACTCATACATTTGATATATACTTGCACATATCAGAGGCAGTTCATCACAGGGCAAAATTTCAAAAGACCAAATGAATGTAAGAGCAGTTGGTCAAGCTTCAGTACAGATATTGAACCTGCACCAATACATGTTACATCAATGAATGATGACTAATTCAGCAATTTCAAATCAAAATTGCAATTCAAAACAATGCAATTAGCAAATCGCAAACGCTGTAACTTGGGGATATATGTTATGCAGCATATCTGATCCATAGTTTAACCTCATAAGACCTCTTAAGCTCTTGTTTGATATGCATTTTTTATTTCTCTTTGCTATTTGGGCTTATTGGAACCTGATAAGTATAAAAATTAAATATCATCATAGACTGTGGTGTAAGCGTCCACACACACACATGGCCATAAGGTCCCAGTTAAGCAGAATTAACTACTGTGGTAATATAACCCAAAATGTGATGTCCATGCATGTGGACGCCAGGTCTTAAGAGGTTAAACTGTTCTACAGATGGTTTTACTAATTCTTTTCATCCTCCTTGCTGTCTAATGCAGTGAAATTACGTCATAGGAAAATATTGAACTGAGGCAGGACTTTTAAAAAAACATATTGCTAATCAAATCACAATTGCAATATCTGTCAGAATTATTGCAATTAGATATATTCCCACAAATTGTTCAGGTCTAATGGCTACCAGGGCTGTATCTGAATATAAACATTGTTTGTTAAATTGGATTCATTCACTCATTATTAAGACTTGAATATTTGTTCCTTTTTTGTTGTTGTTGATGTTGACACATGCTACCATGTGGATTTATCATAATTAGCCAGGCAACACACTTTCAATTCTGCTGAAATCTATTTGAAAAATGTCCCTAAATATATACAAATGAAACTATTTCAAATAAAGTTACAGCATTCCCATCGCCCGTTCAAACTCTGCAACGATTAGGGCGAGGCAGAGAGAGGCACAGTGTAACGCTGCATGAACCAGGCCTTTATTTAATCTCTTTTATAGGAGTGACCATGGTACGTAACATTTAAATAGCTTTTGCATTTAAACTTAGACACTTTATGGCTGTCTGCAGTCACTTAGGGTGCATTCCAGTACCCATATTAGCATCCTATATCATAGGCCAGAAAAAGACACCAGAATGTCCCACGTTATCTGATCTCATTTTGCAGCATGTAAACCTGTGTGTGCTTTTTTGGTCATTCTGACCCACAATCCGTTGCACGGCTTAAGAAAGATCATGTAGCACCAGTATAACCAAGCTTGAGTCACAGACACAGTGTTGTTTATTACACATTAAGAATATTGGGCCTCCATCACATGCAGACTACCTCTAGGAAGCATTGTAGTGTCTTTCAGCTGACTGTTTTGCTTTTATACTTGGTAGCTTTGATGTTTTAGTTACCCCACATATCAGCCATGGTGCTATCCACTGCAGGTAGCTGTTTATAATGAAAAGGCTGTAATAAAGAAAGCATCAAACAGTAGACAAAGTTAGAAGTAGCTGGTGAACCCACTGAAACATTAAATAGATGCAGAGTCAGATGTTTCACTCTGAAAACGTGGAAGCTACACAATAGCTAGAAGCAGCGTGAATATTCAACTTATATTCATCAAGTCATGAATACAACTTCAAATGAATGCTAATGTTGCTCTGTGTCTGCAGGATGTGTAAATAGGCAAGTGTAACGAAATAGCCGAATCAACACTATTTCAGAGGAATCTGATTGAATATACGAAATCCCTTTGCAGCCAAAATGATCCGCCTCAAGGAGATGACAGTTACTCAAAACAACATCTCAAGTTTGAGTAATAGTGGGGAATTTTCACAGCACATAGATGGCTTTTATTACCGACTCTCAACCCTGTGCCCTCGAGGTCCATAGTTTTAATTCCAACCAATCACTAGAGCAGCTAATGCCATCAGTGCGTGGGCCTCTGTGGTGAAATCCATAACAAAAGTAAAATGAGCAAACCTCGTCAGGATATTAAAAATAAATACTTTCACATCATGACTGGACGAAAAATGATTTAAAACCTACATTATGATTTGCTGTCACATTCGCATTCACAAATGCAATGACGGGAAAACAACTGAAACAATGAAAGTTTTGTAGGTGGGATTAAGAAAAAGGATGTCGTCTTCCTGAGCCAGAGCAGGAGAGACGGTAATAGGGAGAAAAAAAAATGCGACCAAAATGTTAATGACAAGCACAAATGAGGCTGTTGTAAATCAACTTACGGAATTAATTACATTAGCACATTTATAAGATGGACGACTGTTAAGAGCCTCCTCGTCGGCTGAGTATGATGATATAATACGGATATGACAGTCGCCTGTGTTTGGTCAGGGAAAAATAACCTGAACTAAAGCAGCAGTAAAGTAAAGGATCAAAATCATCAGCTGAATATAAACATGAAAATGGAAATCCAGTCGGGCCACTTTTGAACTGGGCTGATTGGTTGGACAGCTGTTTGAATGTCACTGGTTATATGGGACACAAACGATTGCCGATGACAATGCATCTTTATCAGTAAGCAATTTCTCTTAATCCCTTAACCTGAACCAGGTTTTTTTAGTTACGTGACATTTAAAAAGTGTGATTACTGCAGAAAGCCAACAATAACTAGGTTACCTATGTGTGAGCAGACACCCTGTCTGTGTTTTCCTCTCTCTCTCTCAGCCTCCCCATCTCGGTCTCTCTCTCCCTTTTATTCTCTGGTCGACCTTGTGCTGTCAGCCTGGCGTGTGTTGCTTCTGATGAGCACACATGAGTGCAGTGAGAAATGGGGGGAAAAAAACAACCCACGTGCACTCTGCCCTGCCTGGACGTGCCTGACCCCGCATGCAGGCTCGGGGGATGCTGGGATAGAGCTTTGACCTGTCATCAATGCATGTACGTAACGAGTGTGTGCACCGGTCCATGATCACAATGTGATCGCAGGTCGATCAGCCTCGCTCAAGGCGACGGACTGGACCACGAACAGCAGGACAACAAAAGCACAGACACAAACTCTGCTATACATCTGCATGCTTAATATACTATAAACGCTTCACACAAAACATACATTTCTTTGAACAATACACACTGGGCACACTCACAAAACATTAAAGGAATGCTTTATCACGTGTCCCTGGCACACGTACACAAGCTCACATTTTCAAAATCACCGCTCACATATGTTGCAACCTGCTCCTCACACACCAGCGCACTAATCAAATCACTTCGGCAAATATGCTCTTTATTCCCCGCCAGCCAGATTCAGACAAACAAAAAAAACAAGCCGACAAACTTTCGATGTTGGATTTCAAAGCTCATTATAAAGTATTCACCGTTGTACGATTTAGCGCAGTAATCAGCCCTGAATAATAGAAATGGTCGTATTGACGCCTGTGGGCTCCCGACGTACTGTCTCATTTTGGAACAACAACCGCTGGGCGTGTGAATGCAAAACACTGCAACACACACATGCCCACGCACACACCATCTTCCCCCCCCCTCCCTTGCTTTGGTTTCTCTTGCTTGCAGCCAGTCCCTGAAACACTCGGTGCATTCTGGCTTGGGGCGACCGCCTACTAAGCTCCTAGGGGGGCTAATTGTCCGGTAGCGCTCTTTCGCTCTCCCTCCCACTCTCTCTGTCCTCTCCCTTCTCCTCGGCTCCGTTCTTTCAGGGAAGAGTTCATGCTGAGCCCAGAGCCCTGGATCCCGGTGAGGTGCCACAGGGCAGAAAGGTTACACCTAGCTGGACTCCTATAGAAGCAGCCCACACACCTCTCAGTGGTGGGCAGGTGGGGAGGGGAGAGAGGGCCACAGTAACAAAGAGATGAATAGATTGACAGTCGATAGAAGAAAAGCAGGACTGAAAGGGGGAGACATGGCCAACTGTAGTGTAAATGCTTGTGTGCCGAGGCTTTCACGGTAAAGTTTCTTATTATGCTTTTTATTTATTCATAAAGCTGTACTGTTTACCTTGCAGTACTTGAAAGTAGTTTTATAGGCATATATGCTGTCTAAACATTTATGGCTAAAACTCTAACGCTAGATGGTCCATATAAGCACCCTCTCTGCATGCATCAGTGCTGAGCAGTGCAATGTTGCTGCTACACCACTACCTACTTTCAGCCCATTTAACTCCTTCATCCTTCCCAGCTGCCTTCTGTATTAGCATTTAGATTCAGCTGAATTTAGAATGTGTCTCTCAGTAAGTGTTCATCAGATGTTGTGTACCTCGGGCTCAGGGACAGTCTGCATCGAGCCTATTCAGATTCATCACATAAGCTAAGTCAACTAAATGTCTTTTAATGTTCGAGCGCACGGTTAGAGTGTAACCGTGAGTGCTCTCTGCTCGTCTAGGCGACATGCAAGCATATATGCAAGGAAGTGTAAATTGTGTCTGGCTTTGATAGGATACAGATACCGAGGAATAATTTCAGTTCAATTCCAGTCCAGAAACTTCATTTCGTAGACTCGGTCAACGTACCTGCACTGAATAGCAAGAACATGGTTGCATCACTAGAAATAAGTCAGATACGACAACGAACATGAGGGGTCACATGATCCGAGAGAACAATAGGTGAATAGTAAAAACAATAGCTAATGTTGGGTGACGATTTAAATTAAAACGTAGATAATTTTTTTCCAACCTTTTTGGCTGGAAATGAAACCAATATCTATTTATGACCCTTTGTTGTACGTCGGTCAACCAAACTAATTTCTTCTGTTTGCACAACAAAGAGTTGAAATGATGCTTTAAGTTTTTCTTGTTAAACGAGAACAATTCAAAATGTATAATCTAAAGTATAAATAATGGTAAGAATTTGCTTGAACCAGTTTAAAGAGGGGAACATCTGTAAAATGTGTAAGAGATTTTTCTTGTGACTGCATTTGGAGGACGCAGCCTTGTTTTAGGGAAACACTGAATTAGATAGTCTGGCTAAAATGTAAGCTTATCTGATCATATGACACAATCAAAAGATAAATGCTGAACTGCTATCGAGATGAATGTAGCGACTTCAAAACCAAGAGTGGCTGAGGGACTGAGGTTGGGCCTGTTTGTCTGAAGTGCTAAACAAAAGAATCCACTGAGATGTCTATGAATAAATTTAGCCTTTTATTAAAGAAAAAAAGATAATCAACTTATGATAATGTGTGCAAACCTATAATCAAAGTAGTCACAGCGATCAGTTAAAAATAGTGGTCAACAAAAAATACGGTGAGCCAGCTCACCCCCTCTCTCTCCCTCAGACAATGAAAAAGTTTAGCTTAAATCACTGTCCACATCCACGTGACCCACTATGCCTCTATTCAGTGTCCACAAAATAATATATCAAAACATTAACAACAATCAATATGCCCCTTAACCTTACAATGAAAAATAACAATTCCCTCATGGCTCCCACATTGAAAACTGAGCTGAACGACCGTCACAGTAGACGTGGAGAAGATTCATGAGTCAGTAAACTGTCTGAGTAACGTGTGCTATACTAAAGTACTGAAGGTTGCTAACATACGTAAAAGTTAGTGACCATAAACTGCTGGTCAAACCAACAAATGCTCAGGTAGTAAAACCTCTTAGCATACTAAATAAAGAAATCGATCCATTTTCATTTTGCGTATCCAGGCTTGAGTCCTGACAGCAGCAGGCCTACCCAGGAACATTTTCCAGTTTCTCCTGGAGGATCCTGGCATTCCACGGTCAGATATGTAATCGTTCAAGTGAGTTCAGGGTCTACCCCGGGGTCTCCTCCCAGTTGGACGAGCCCAGAAACCCTCCATGGGAAGACACCCAGGAGGCATTCTAATCAGACGCTTGAAGCACCTCTGCTGGCCCTTTGTGATATAAAGCAACTCTACTCCAAGCTCCTCCGCATGGTCGACCTCTTCACCCACGCTACAAGGCTGAGCCCAGCTACCCTACGGAGGAAATTCATTTGAACCTCTTGCATCCACAACCTCATCCTTCCGGTCACTACACGAAACTCACGACCGAAGGTGAGGGTTCTGAACATAGATCGACCGGTAAATCAAAAGTTTCTTCTTACTGCTCGGCTGGTTCTTTACCATAACAGTCCGGCACAACGCCCACATTAACTGCTGACGCTGCCCTGGTCCATCTCACGCTCCATTTTTCCTATCACTTGGAACCAAATCCCAAACCTCCTTTAGCAGAGGGAGCAATCCACGGGTTTCCAGCAGAGAACCACGGCCTCTGATCTGGAGGTGGTGACTCTCATCCTGGCCACTTCACACTTGGCTGCAAACCGCCTACACAATGTTGAGTTCTTTAGCTGATGATTTAAACCCAGAAACAATGTGTTGTTTCTTCTCTCAGAGGCGCTTTAACTGTCAAACTCTTTGCTGTGAAATTGCTTAGTAATATTCACATGTGAACCGTTTGCACGCAGCTTATTGTGTGTTAATGTTATTCCAAAGATTTTACAGAGGTACTGTTGCTATTGCTGTAGTATTATAGCAACACTGAAAACTACGTCTGTGTTCATCATTCTGAGTGCCACTTGGTTCCTTACTTTCCTTTGTACTTGTCACTCATGTGCCATTCAAAAGCCTGGAAGGAAGGCAACAACGGTAAAGGAAAATAGCAAGAGACATTTTCCCCTGAGTCAACAACCACTCACAATGAAGGTGCCCTTGAGCAAGGCACTTAACCCAGCTAAAGTCAATGTGTTCAGTGACTGAGAGAAGTCTGGAAATAATAAAAGACTTGAGCTTCTGGTACTGGGCAGTTCCCAGTGGCCAAAATTAGCAAGCTGTGGTTCTACTGGGCAGCTCCCAGGAATGAATGTGCATTACTGTAAAAAAATGCAAAGCAGGGAATTTCTGAAGAAGCATGTGCATACTCAGCAGAAGCAAGTCTTTCCCCGAATGAATAAATGTAAAAACAACAACAACAACAAAAACAACAACAAGCTTGCCCACGACAGCTTTTGGATCCGTTTACGAAATCAACAGTCAGCAGCTAAAAATGCACCTGGCAGTCATACAGTGCAGACTGATATTTGTTAAAAAGAGGATAAGTGAAAGGTGAGAGGAGTGAGAAAAGAGTGGTGGGCCTCGATGCTCTAACCCAGGGTCTATTAGAGCCTGATTGGACCCATTAAGAATGAAAGGGGATACGCGAACCGCTCGCAGGGCTTCTCCGGCCCGGCTCGACATTAACCACTGCCTGCTCTCTACTTTGTTGAACACATGGGCTGATCGATAGCAATGAGGAGGAAGCAGAGGAGGGCTGGAGGTGGCGAGGCGAGGAGGAGAGAAAAGAGGTCCAGGTTTACGGGAAGATAAGCTGGGATCGATAGAGACACAAGGGCTGCTGCTGCGTGGAGAGGGAGGACGGAGGAATGCCAGATGTGGCGGGTTCACATTCGCTCACCTCATCAAACTTGATGGTGGGGAACCTGTACGTGTGTGTGTGAAGGTGTGCGTGCGACCAAGCACCAGGACAAGACTCATCTCTGTGTCTGCAGCCTCGGCCTCGGTCGACACAAACAAAGACCAGATAAAAACTCGGAAAAAAAATGTTATAGTGGAAATTGAATTTACTCTAATGCTTCACGCAGTAAATTCTGCAAAATGTGCAATTCCATCAGTACAGAGAGACCACCCCAAATACTGCTCTCATTCGCTAAATAATTCAATTTGCTTCTACTTTGCTGTTTTTTTGATCTGCCATCTGTTAAACTCAACACTTCTTGTCGATACTTCACACAGCAGAGCAGCTCAAATGACTATACTATTTAAGCTAGTGAAAGGCTTTTAATATGAAAAATTGTTGCAGGGAGGATGATTTGGCATTTCTGTTAAAGGAATAGCGTAAGATACCGCCACTTCTATATATTTTCTAAATTGTGTTAATCAACATGATGTATTGATTTACAGGGAGCCATGAGCTGATACTATTTCTTGCTCTGGTGTAGTGAAATCCTGGAAACGCTAAATAATGAGCTTTAGAGGTGCTGATAGGGGCTAGAAGAGCTGTTTCCAGGTTTTCTGACTTTCTGCTTTGCTAATGTTTGATGACTTACAAAACATATATATATATGTACAGGTGAGTGACAATCCTGAACCCTTGAACCTATTGAATTTCCCTTCTGGGATAAATAAAGTATTTTTCATTTCTAATAGTCACAGGATCCAGAGGTTCTATTAGACTGTAGGGGGGCAATTTTGGAGCATTGTTTGACTCCTCTAGTCCTTCTAGAGCAACACCGTAACTGCATATCAACACAAAGTTGTTCTGAGTGATCATCCTCATCAGTGTTTCCTCACCATTCATTTAAGAATGGCGGACCACCATTCCTTAATCCTAACCACCAGTCTTTCAAATGTCTTTTTAGTTTATTGTCGCAAATACACCACCGCCGCATATCTCCACCTTCACAGCAGAGACTTT
>NW_007577757.1:957912-991734 GCF_000690725.1 Stegastes partitus | reverse complement strand
TCCTAGAGGAAACGCTGCTCATCGTATGATGAAACATTCCTGATGGGAGTCTTTTTCTAGGATGACAATGCTTCCACCCATAGGGTATGAAGGGTCACTGAATGGTCACCCATTTGAAAGCCTGTTACATGGTTCCCTATCAGCACACATCATTCCCATACACATGGGCAGTAGACGCTTCCTCCACCTTCTAGTAGCTTGGTAGGTGCATTACTATCCATTGTGGTCATCGATAAACAGAAGCGAGCATGATAACGACCTTTTGCTGTTGTGTGAATAACAAAACGGAGCTGTGTTACATGGTAAACACAACAACAGGGTGCATTTTCATCCAAACCAAGATCCTTTTCTAAACCCAACTGGGTAGTTTTGGTTCCTAAACTTTACCAAATGCAGACTAAAAAACAGTGTGAGAGCAGAAGTCAAAATGAGAAGAGAAAGTAAAAGTATACATCTGGTCCAGGATGGTAGTTGACCTTTAGTCTTCTGCATGAAGGTCCACTAACTAATGCCTCCTTCTTCCCTTCAGCTCCCAAATGTGGACTTTTGTTCCTCCTTCTAAGTGCTAAATTGAGGCAACTCTGCCATTAAAGAAGATGATAACAGAGCACCATTAAATAGGGTGATAACAGCCTACTGAGCCTATTAGTAGGTGGAGGAGGTTCGTACCTGCAATTATTTATGGGCACAGTGTTCCCCTTAACAGCTATTCAATGGTATGATAACATCCAAATCAGTTGGGAATGGTTTGATGAGAACAGAAATTAGGTGAGTCATAGTCCCTAGATCTCAACCCAGTCAAACACCTATGAGAGATTTTGGATGACATGTTAGACACCATCAAGACACCAAAAGAGGGAATAACTTTTGGAAGAAAGGTGTTCACTTGCTCTGGTGGCACATGGTGGCCTGACCTTACTAAGACACTTTATGTTGGCTTTTCCTTTAATCTATCAGCCGTCTATAAGTTTGTTTCTCAAAATGTCAAACAGTTTTAAGGTGAGTTCCCTTCCCTGCAGAGACCTCTGACTAAAAGACCTACCTGGAAAAGGATTATGCCTCTTTATATGCTGGAGGCCCTTAAATGTGAGACAACGTTGCGGGGGAAGTTTCACTGAAAAACAGCCTATAACAGTGATTGAATAAACAGCAAATTGGAAAAAACTGTGGATCAAACAGTATTTCTGTAAGAAAAGAGAAACGAGCGCGACAAGCCACTCGCTGTACGGATCGAATTAGTGCAGAGGAAATGTGCATTACGCTGAATTCATCAGCGTAACAGGTAAACACGGGGAAAGTGCGGAGTTTGCATTAATGGCAAACAGCTTCAACAGCAAATTAAACGGGAGTTGCTGCACATAAGCCTGTTCTCATTGAAGGCCTGCTTAGTTGCAGTAAATAAAAGCCCATTCACTGTTCAAGAATCTATAGTGTATGTAGCATTATATGTATTTCTACGTGAAGAGTGTGTGAACGTTGCAGCTCCGGCTTGTTTCCATTCAGGTTCGGTCCATTTATCTATGCATCCTTGACACCTGTCATGCCGGTGTGATGTACATAACCTCCGCCTTCATTTTTCTTGCATTTTTCCTCTCTTCCTGCTGCTATCGCTCTTTCAATCACTCTCCTCCTGACTTCCCCTTCCTCCCTCTCTCACCCTCCCTCCCTCTCTCACCCTCCCTAACCCTCCCCCCCGAGCGCTCTGTGTCGGTGATGGCACCCTGTCAGAGAAAAGCTATTTATGATCGGCAACCAATATCCTCACACAGATAAACACACACTGCGAGAGTCACAGATAGAAAGAGAGAGAGGGAGTAAAAGAGAGAAAGAGCCGGAATTATTAGAGGGAACGAGGGATAAGCGCATTGTGACAGCGCGAGAGAGAGCGAGAGAAACACACACTTGCAGAGAAAATATGGATTGAGGAATGTTGCCTGAGGCTGTTTTTTCACAGCTCTGTTTATGTGCGTGCAGCTTGGCCGTCATTGTTGTATATGTGTGTGTGTTTGTGTGTGTTTAAGTGCGCCCCTCTTCTGCCGGTGCGCCTCTGTATTCTGTTTGTGGAAGTTGGGATACAAATGACTTTTTTTATCGGAGGCAATTTACTAAAGCCTGCCGGAGCTCCAAGTCGCTCGATCAAACAGACAACTGATTGTAAATGAGAGAGCTCTTCATCACATACTTGCAGGAGGAGGTGGCCACCTACTAACCCACACACTCACACACACTCCACTATGACAAGGACGTAGGTTTCAGAAAGGAGCACAATGCAACGAAGGTAATAGACTGTAACTAGCGGTGTAGTGGACTGTAACTGATTTGTGATCAGTACAAATCCTCACGTGTGTCACCACCCAGAGTGAAATATAGTTTAACTGAAAGAACTCTTTCTTCTGCTGATGTGAAGATGATCCAATGTGTGACTCATGATCTAATCTGAGCCATGAGTCTTGGGATCCATTGCTACTACAACCCTCAATTCTCCAAGTATAGCAACAGCCATCTGAGGCTTATGACTTGATTATTAGACTTTCCGTGTCCATGAATGCGTAAAGGTCCGCCAGGGGTCCGACTGACATGAATTTCGCCATCTGGCCGAGTCCGCATAGGCATCTCTGTGGACATCTGTGTGCAGCTCAAACTTTGTGTCTAACCTGCATCTAACCCTCCACTCCTTCCCACAGTGTTTTTGTAATGCCCTGCATGGTTTCTTGTCATGTCCACCTAATACAGGCCAACAGATGATTTCTGACCCTGTCATGGGATATACAGTATTTTGAACAGGTTCCCTAACCTTCAGTTATAATCTGTTCTGATTCCCAGGGCATTGAATATTACCATTTTGTCAAAGCCACTGGTGTCTAGGTGTCCTTTGGTGTTGGTGCCATCAACGTTAATATTCAGTGTTGATAGACGTATAGAAGTTTTTCCAGACTAAAAGAGTCCGATAAGGAGTTTGGTGTTGAGAGGGTAGCGTACATCAAAGAACCTTTATTCTGCCCTGTGTTGGACCATTATTTTCTCACTTAATTTCAATTTATTTTGGACTTCATTTTCATTTCCACCCACTCGACAACATTTGGCTACAGACAAACAGTGTCTTTATTTCTGATGTTCAGGGAATTTTAGGTGTGTTGGACTTCCCCGCACGCTGAATAATAAAAAGAGAAAGTTACCCAGTCCGTTCAAATGTGACATCGAGGGGTTCGCGACAAAGTATGATGAGTTGTGATGTGTTGAGCTGGGAGTGCGACCTGGCTGCCAGTTACGACTGCAGACCTTCCCACCGGGCTGCACTCAACTCCAACAACCTCCATTAATCAGACGATTTGAGCAGTGGAAACCCAGGGCCAAAACAAGCCTTTAAAGCACTCCCCGTTACCTCTAAAGTGTATGTTAATAATTAAAGGCCACAGAGAGGAGTGGATCTACATATTTATCAACTTTCATTAACTTCCCTCATCTATATTACTGGAGCTTAAATAGTGGGATTTTACCGAGCATACTGTGAAAAGTGTAAATTGCAACCTTGTACTTTTGTTGCATTTAGACTTTATGTTATGACGGAGATGATGAAAGTTTATTCACGGTAAACCTAAACTTTAAATTCTGTGCACGCTCCGTCAGATTCACTTTGCTGTGGCAGCGCTGCAATCCATACATTTCCCTTCTCCGCCTCTCTTTCTTTCGTCTTTGTTTTTTCCACTTCAGGTGAAATATGGCCGCCTTCCGCGTTCACTCAGAAAAGGTCTGAGCACCTCACGCGCACACACACATCCGTATGCCCATAACCTTCAGCATTTTTCTTAACAAAATGCTCTGAAAACGAAAATCCAATATCCTACCCACTTTCAACTTTTTCTGCCTTTTTTTCCTTCCCTCTATTCTTATCTCCTGGCTCATGCATCGCTCTCCTCTTTTCTTTGTCTCGCTCCGGAATAATTTCTTTCTGGGAGTTCCTGAAAATGCCTGTAATTTCCATGTCCTGTTTTGACAACTGTCACCCTTCCCCCTCCTGCATGGATTCCCTTTTCCTCCTCATCTTTACTTTCTTATTTCTTTTGATTCTTCGCACATCTTCCACACCCCCCCCATCCCTCCTCCATTCTTTACTCTGTTCTATTCTCTGATTCACGCTGCCAGTCGTGGTGCTTGTCGTGGAAGGTTCCAGAGGAGAAAGAAAAGATGCTGCTGTGTTTTTTCTTCCCCACCCTTTGTTCTGTTTTTACTTCCTTAC
Source organism: Stegastes partitus (assembly GCF_000690725.1). Taxonomy (NCBI): domain Eukaryota; kingdom Metazoa; phylum Chordata; class Actinopteri; family Pomacentridae; genus Stegastes; species Stegastes partitus. The sequence continues at coordinate 987,497 of NW_007577757.1, read as the reverse complement.
TTGTTTTTCTTCTCCTCCCTTGTGCGTCTGTGTGCTTTCTTCTTAATCTCTTTTCTCTCTCTTGTCTTTTTTGGTGAATGTTGAATGGAGACGCTCGACGCAGATGAAGGTCACATTGGGCTAAAGGAGAAGAAGAAAAAGAGAGGATTGGTGAGTGATGGGGGGTGATGTTAGTGTGTTTGTGTGAGTGTGTGCGCACATTTGTCCACGTGAGATTGGCAAGGCAACTTTAATCATTTTAACGTCTCTGTCAGAGCAGTACTCAGTTTGCACATACTCATAAGTGCACATACAGATACACACTGATGTTGTTTCACATGTGCTGCAATTAAATATAATACCTGCATACACGCAACATTAACACCCATATGCATAGACGGAAACATTAAAGCCTGATCACACCAGAACGCAGCACACTGAGATTCGTCTGCAGCTTATGTAAAACATGTGGTTGTAGAAACTTAGTGATTAGTGACTGCTCTCGAGGGTAGTTGGTGAACAGCTGGAGTTGGTGAGCTAACACACTAGCCAGCCACGAACGCTGTTGGCCCAATCAGTCACGACAAGAAACCAAAAGTGATGAAGTGGTACATTTCAGAGACTTTCCTCCCATGCAAAACAACTCTGTAGGCCATTCATGCAAGCAGCTAAATGGGTAGATATGATCCACTTTGACAGCACGATCCAGCAGCTGTAAAAATCATCACATGATAGAGGAAGAAAGTGATGTATTGTTGTAGTTGTAGAGGCAGTTTGTACGGGGAGGAGGTTGGGGTGGATGGTTGGTGTAAGAGAACATCAAACAATAAGCTGGTTCATATTGTGGCAACCATGTTAATAAGTGCCTTCTATTTTATTTTATTTTTTTAAGATTATTTTTGAGGCTTTTTTTGCCTTTATTATACAGGACAGTGAAGAGAGACAGGGAAACATGGGGACAGGAGTGGGGGAAGGACATGCAGCGAATAAGCTGGCTGGACTTGAACCGCGGCCGCTAGTGGGACTATAGCCCCTGTACATGGGTTGTCGTCTTATCCGGTTGAGCTACCCGGGTGTCCTGAAGTGCCCTCTATTTTAACCTAAACACAGATCTTTTCTCTCTGATGCATAAGCCAATTTATGGTTTCCACATCCCTGTGAAATTTGAAAGCGTGAGCATGTGCAGTTCTATTCATTCTCTAAAAGACATCATTCTGCTGCAGATCGTCAATTGAAAACAAAAAAGCACACAGGAGCAAAATACATACCGACAAAGTGGATGATACAACACAGGTAACAAGCTACATCCATTTTGGACTCTCAGTTTTCTGTTTCCTCACAAGCTGTTAACACATAACTACAAAGTTCACCTAGGGGTGAACGTGATGTTAAAAAAATGCATTAATTTGCTCAATTTATATATATATATATATTTGCTTTGATTGCTTTTGGTCTCAAAACACACAAAAAGTGAAAAACACACCAATGACACACAAAGCCACCTACACATACACACCTGAACCCTTGAGGCTCACATTCACTGGATCCCAGGGTTCACGCCACCGATCACAGGACTAACTCCCCGCCAGTGTGTGCGTGCGCTAATATGTGTGCAGAGGCCGAGATTCATGTCAACATCAATGGCTCACTAATCACAATGAGAGCGCCGAGGGCCAAGCAGACACTGTCGCTAACGTATGGGCTGGCTAGTGTTACACAGAGAGAACACACAAAGGCAACACCGAACCCTCTGACACCATCATACTTCATTCACTGCTGTCAATAAACTAGACACTGGAAACTCAGCTACACTCTGTGCACACTGAGCTACACTATATTGACTGGAAAAGCTGTGATGTTCATCGCACTTTATTGATTCAAACACACACACACACAAAAAAAAAGTAAAAATTAAATTCCGCACAGAACCTTGACAAAACTCTTACAAAAAACGAAATAGCAAATCTTTGAGAAACTTTTGTAATTCAAAGTTTTCATGAAATTATGTGAAGAGCCCGATGCCCTTGTGAATGCGAGTTCTGAAATGAACAAACAAAAGGGTATAAATTACTGCCTTCCTTTTGTACACCTCCACCAACAATTCAAGTTGGAGCTTACATCTACGTCCGTCTAGAATCAGATGATATATGTAGAGATGACTCGAAGTGTTGAGAAAAACAAGAAGACGGTGAAATTTCTTATATATGTTCAGGTTTTGGGGCTGCAAGGTGTCGTGGTGGTTAGCATCGTTGCCTCGCAGCAAAAAGGTCGCCAGTTCACGTCCTGGTGAGGACACCCGGGATCTTTCTGCGTGGAGTTTGCATGTTCTCCCCGTATAGCGTGGGTTCTCTCTGGGTTCTCCAGCTTCCTCCCACACAGTCCAAAAACATTTTGAGGTTTATTGGTGATTCTGGATTGTTCGTAGATTTGAGTATGAGTGTGCTTGGTTGTCTGTCTCTCTGTGTAGCCCTGTGATATACTGGCAACCTGTCCAGGGTGTCCCCTGCCTTCACCCCCTAGTCAGCTGGAATAGGCTCCAGCCCCCCACGACCCTAGTGAGGATTAAGCGGTGTATAGATTATGGATAGATGGATGGATGTTCACATTTCAACAGTCCAGATGATTTTGAGAACCCAAAGTTGGAGACATGATGAGTGCTTCAAATATGCACGTTGCTGCAAAGAAGCTACCAATTCTAATAAATGGATGCCTCACATACATCTTTAATCTGGAAACACAAAAGATCAGTACAAGATGTCCACAGTTTCATAGTGGACACGCAAGATCTGTGCCAGTATCTAACCACTGACTTATATAAAAATGAACAAATCCTCTGTGACATCAAACTTCGGTTTCCTGAACAGTGGGTTGGAAGTTCAAAGTGGCGGCTTCGGCCATCGCCATCTTACCTGACTGATTTCTTGCTAATCCACAAATGAACAAGGACGCGGAGCAGGAGATGTGCTGAGGCGGGCCACAGATCTTCCTATGATGGACCCACGTGTCACTCAAAGTGGCATGGCCTTAATTATGGACAATTTTTAGACTTAATCCAATTTAAAAGAGTGAATTATATAATAATGAACCCTACACAGCGGTCAGGGAAATTGGCTATAAAGATCAAAACTGTGTTTCGTAACGGTTTGTAAACATGTTTATTTCTGTTATCAAGTTGGACATCTTAACATGTGTGTTTATGGGGACTGACTCCCATTTGGAGTCGACCTCAAGTGGCCACTCAGGGAACTGCAGATGGTGGTATTTCCGCATTCGCTACACATCTCAGCCCTGGGTGTTGCTGCTTGTGTCTGAACAAATGTGAAAAAATGGTCACAGTCTCCCCTTTTGTTTCTGAGTTACAGAGTTGAATAATGTCCAAAAAAGGTGTTTTTGCAGAACATTATGATGTCACGGTCAAGTTGACCTTTGACCTCTGGGATGTAAAATGTCATCACATCATCAGTTTGTCCGAGCAGACATTTGAGTGAAATGTTGCCACAGTTAGCATATAAATTCTTGACTTATGGCCAAAAATGTGTTTTATAAGGTCAAAGTGATCGTGATCCCCAAATTGTAATTGGTTCATTGTTGAGCCCAAGTGGATGTTTGCGCCAAGTTTGAAGAAATTCCCTCAAGGCGTTCCTGAGATGTTGCGCTGGCAAGAATGGAGCAGATGAACAACCGGCACTGGTCACTGCTGATGACAGTGTGAAGGATGAACACGAATCTCCAAAAGCTTTCATGATCTAAAACTTTGTTTTGATCTCTCAACAAATTTTTGCACTTTTAATTCAACAGATTTCTGAAAAGTTTTGTTTATCCTAATAAGCAGACGAATCTTCTCAACCATTAAAGGTTGATTTAATCCCCGGTGAAAACTGACATGCTTTTCTAAAGGAAGAGGACACCTAAAGAGAGGATAAAGTCTCTCTCTGTCGGCTAAAAGAAAATAAAAAGCATTTTATGTAGAAATCTGAAACTCTGTTTGACAGCAGGTCCTTCAAAATCAAGTTAGGTTAATTAAATGTGCTAGAAAGTGAATTTAGACTTAATCAGGAACCTTGCGGCTCTGAGTCACTCACCATATGAGCGTATGTGTGTGTGTGTGTGTGTGTGTGTGTGTGTGTGTGTGAGAGAGTGTGTCTTTGTGTGTGTGTGTCAGTGGCTTCTGGTAGAGCGTTTAACCCTTCGGTGAGTGTCTCCACCTGGGACTGAACCGGCAGCGTGTCTGCTGAAACCGTAACAGCAGCAGAATAACTTTAAAGGCTGTTAGGGGGAAAAAATCTCTCCAAAATGAAATATGCTGCCGCTACTGAGGTCACTGGCTTGGTTACCTATAAGACTGCATGAACTCACACACACGCACACGACTATGTGACAGCACAGCAGCATACTGGCCATCTCTGGTAAATTTTTCCTAAATAAGTAAGTCATCCAGACCTCAGCTTTCCATTGGCTTCATCCAAGAGACTGCAGCCGCCAAAGCTCTGCATGGCTCCACACAGACACACACACACACATAAATATGCATGCACGTCCACATATAAACCAAACTACACACACATGTGCATGTGAGGCCAAAAAGGAGGAGAAGGAGGAGAGGAGGCTTCTGGTTAAAAAGCAGGATTTCAAGAACACCTGCACACACATACATACACATACATACACACACACACATACGCACACACACACACACCTCCAGCTGCTGGCCGCCTGTGTGTTTGACAGGCAACACAGTGAGTGGCTGTGTGGAAGCCAGCCAGCCGCTTGTGAATCAGCAATGACTAACAGTTTAAACCGGCACTTTCTGAGCTAATCGCCTGCATGCTTATTGTAAATATATATATGTGTGTGTGTGTGTGAACGTGGGTGGATGTGTTGCACACCCACATGTGTGCACAGCGTGCACCTGTGTGTGTGTGTGTGTGTGTGTGCCACCACTATATGAGACTTCTCTATCAGGAGCTATTGTGACTTAATTGCTTTGCAGCAAATTTGACATTGTTTAAGCTGACAGCACCCTGATGAGCGGAATGAAAGTGGAGCGACGTTGTACCCGTCACTTCCTCCAATCGGCCTCGACAAGAGCACAACTCCGTGCCCTGTTTGATCGCTGCACAAGACAACGCAATGGGATGCTAATCACATGCAAAGGCCGGAGCTTTGAGTATGTGCCAAAGTCTTCCTTGTAAGAGTGCGCGTGCGTGTTGTGCGTGCCAGTAATGGCAGCTCTAATCAGTGGCAGGATTGGAAGAGGCATGTGGCAATAAAGCCCAACAAAATGCCTGCCAGTCCCTATTAGAGGCAAGCACTCTCTGAAAACCTGGCTGACAACACACACACACACACTGTACATCTACGCACACACGCTCCATCTTGGTGGACATCTGGCCAAAGTCCGAGTTAGATCTGAGCAGCGAACGCCAACTGCTAACCCCCTTCGTCAAAAAGCCCCTCCCTAAAAAAACAAGAAAGACTGAGCCGAAAAGCTTGACTTCACGGCTTTTGTCCTCCAGAGAGAGTCGCTCGTAAACTCTGACCCCTCTAAGTGCTGCCCATTACATGCCGGTTGTGATTTACAAGCTAAAATTAGTGGTGGTCATCATTTCCCGAGGCCATTATCAGTGGGACTGCACGACAAAGTCAGTTCCTTCCGAGATCCCTCATGAGAGTTGTCACTTCATACTCAGCTGAAGGATCGATTATTCAGTGTACCATAGAGATGACTGATACGCAGCAGACGGTGCAGCATTTGTCTTCTTCATGCTTTGTCCTGTCTGTGAAATATTGTGTCTGCTCTGGTACTATTTCTGTTGCAACGATTAAGAGATGTGTGGCTTTGAAAAGTGATATTGACACCGAGATGACTAATCTAACCTGACGTCATTCTCAACTGTAATGTTTTGAGTTTGATATCAATTTTGTGAGCTGGACCTTATAGTTTTACAAATATGTTAGACGCCATGGAATTGTAAAGTGAAGGGCAGCTTATTAGTGTTCCAAAGTTTGTCATTTCTCTACAATCTATCTCTGATTTAAAAAAACAAACAAGCAAAAAAAACGGAAAACAGCTGCATCCAAACATTTTGATATTTATATTTCATGACTACATTCATGAGAGGAAAATAGCTCTGCCAGCTCCGAACTTTGTACCTGCAGTCCAACGCACAGATGCTATCAAAGCCTCTGGCATTGCAGTGGGTCAGAATGCATCGACCAAATTTCTGGCAGCGCAAACGAGCAGTTTTGAGTCCTATTATCTCAGTGCAATATGAAAAAAAAAAAAAAACCCTCCCTATTTGCTGGAGTTGACACATGAAGTGATTGTGATTTTGATTTTTCTCAGTGAAGTGGGACCCTTCCACTATCATCCACTCATTTCCTGTGTGAAGAGCAGAGCCTGCGTCGGTGCTTTTGGCAACTGATATTGGTTTGAGATGAGGAGCTATGATTATCATTCTCACTGCGCCAGAACCCACAGGAGCCACAGTGGACGCAAAATACCGAGCAGCACCTGGCATGTGAGTTAAACCGAAGGAAAGACGCGCAAAGAAAGAAAAAAAAAATGCTCACAATCATCAATAAATCCACAACATAATGCACAAGTGCTTCATGTCGCGGGCAAATGGAAGTGAAAAGGGCTGAAATCACCCCACAAGGCCAGAACGTCCATTTACTGGAATTAGTAAATGTATTTCAGAGAAAGCTCCTGTAAAATGATTGAGGTGAGCGCATGGGGTGAGAGGTCTTTGTGTGTGTGTGTGTGTGTGTGTGTGTGTGTTGTATAAGACATTTGTTTACATAAGTGGGAGGATGTGATGGTAAAGCACCGGCTTGGGCCCGGGCCTTTTCACAACAAAGGCCCAGAGCGGTGAAGAGAATCATCCCAATATTTGTCTCATAAAGGAGTAAAGCCAAACAAATCCCTCCTGCTGAGGTGCCCTCTGATAAAAACCCACAACGCTCTACACACACAGCTTTTTCACTGGACTGCTTTGGCTCCTGGATCTCTGCTTTTCTCACCGCACACACTTTATGGGTGTCAGCTCACAAGTCAACTTTTCCATCTAGTGAAATGCCCTGTTTGAGTGTGAACGCTGAGGAGGAGCTGTTGCAAAACAAAACAAAACAAAAAAAACAACAACAAGTAAATAGGTTATAAATAGAAATGACTGCTAAAATGCTTGTTTTACCATCTGCACCCCGTCAGGAACACTGAATTAAAGCTGCACGTCTGAATTTTTTCATGTTAAAGGTGAATAATCACCTGATTTTGTAGGTTCACCTGCATTATTTTAGCACCTTTAAGCTCGTCACTTTAGTTTGGCTTATTTCAAGCAAAAAATACTGTTATAAGTCCAATGCACCTCGACCCCATATGGCACGACACAGACGTACACTGACAAAGTTAGCAACTAATGGTGGAAACCAAAACAGAGCAAAAAGAGAGTAAAAGTTGGACTTATAGTTGTCTGATTGCCAGAATGATGCTATGTATCTACTGTATACATTACAGTACATTACACTACATCAGCAAAATACCCAGAATTTGAGTTCCTAAGGTAGAATTACATTAAGTCCCTCTCTGGTTATTGATTAAACTTCTGAAGACTCATTTATTTTTATCAAAGTTATATATTAGGAACAGTTATTAATGTTGAAAATGCATTTAATATAAGTAACAATTTTAATTTTGTTAACTGCTCAAGGGAAGCGCTTTCTGTTTCGTGTTGCATGGGGGACATTTTTACCTGTGACACCTGTGTTGTTTTCATTCATTCACTATAAAGTTGTTCAAGACGCACATGCAACAAATAAGAAAGGCAAGAACGTCATACAAGGACTGAAAGGTGGCGTTTGAAGTTTCATCCATGAAAATAACACATTCCTGTCATACAATGTCTTCTATACAGTCCCTGACTCTCTCTTGAACCCACACCTCCCTGCTCGCTGCAGCTTCAGCACACCGGCTCAACAGTGAAGTAATTCAGTTATAAATGTTACTCTGATGTTACAGAACTGTCTGTCTTTTCCAGTGTTGATTCAAGGTGAAAATACTCAGCCATGGCATTGAGAGCTTTTTCCATTTGTGATATTTCTTCCAGCATATAAAAACACAATAGAGACACTTCAGGCAAAAAAAAAACTGATTTTCTGAATTTCACCAGAGGGGGTCTTTAACATAAGAATGAGTTTATAGCTATGACATGAATGGAGTGTCTTTTATTATGAAAATAATGATAAGAAAACCATATCTCTCTCTCTTTTTAAAAAAATTGTACTGAACATGAGTAAATAATATATTTAGCAGAAAACGTTCTTTTGCATATCTTGTGTATTTATGGTAATTTCAATTTGCCTTGTAAAGTCGCCCATCTGACTGATGAGCCTTATATCAAGAGAATACAAACAACCTCAGACACACACTGTTCAATGCAAAACAGCCACAAACATTTGGTAAATAAAGAATAAATAGATATATTAAATAGTTAAAGCGTGGTATCCTGGAGAACAGTTGTAAACGTTGTTGAAATTCGAATAGACTTGAGAGAGATGAACAATAAGACCGGCACTCTTTCCTGCTCTCACTTTCATCCTACATTTGCCTTTGATTCTAAATCTGTGCCATCATTAAATACCTACATAAATACACAACTTCCCCTGCAGTGTGCTGACACACTCATTTATGGGACAAAGTTTTGCAACCTTCCAGGTCTATGTTTAAAGCAAAGCGGTTTTATTTTCAGACTTGCATGGGCGTCAATGAGAAAAAAGCATCCATTATAAGTAAAGTTTTTTTTTTCTCGTAATTTCGCAGCTTTGGTCTTTACATTCTGTGTGATTGAATCCTCCAGAGAAGACTAACTGGTGCCTCTAAATGTCTCCCTGTTGGAGACCCTCACCCATTACGGAGGAGTGTGGGTCTTTTGAGGTCTTGCGTGGGCCTTTAAGAACAATGGCGCCCGCCGGTGAATAAGTAAACTGGATAAACATGCAGCCGTTCTCGGCATACTGTGTGATTTTATAGACTCATTCAAGGTCAAAGCGAGTGTGATTTTTCTTTCTTTTCTCCTGTGGAATAACCAGAGGCAGGGGTATCCTGTTTCATTAGTTTTCCTCTCACTGCTGATGCCGCCTGTCCGACAAAATGTAGTCGGCTGAGGGTCGGAGCTGCAGCTGAAATAGCAAAGAGCCGGGGAACCCTACATGGGTGGAGGAGTATTGACAGAGGGGGAGGTTAAAGAGAAATATATGTGAGCGTGGATCAATTCATGCAGCTACTTCTGTGGATATTTGTGAGTGTTCCTGCATGCATATCCCCACTAGGTGTTTTGTGTTTGTGTAGCTCAATTTGTGCACGTGTGCATCCTTACAACTGCACCGGTGTGTGTAATAGTGTGAGCTCAGTGCATTATCACTTTGCAGCTCTCCCAGGCTGCTGCATGAAGACCGTGTTGTCCCTAATGGCCTCAGTGTTCATTGTGGTCGGGCAGACAGAGGGCAGAATGAGCCCAGTCACCTCCCTCCATGGTAACTACCAGGCCCCTGGGGTCCCATTGCTAGTCTGGCTGTCCCATTCAAGCTCCAGCTCCAGCCCTTGGGGACAGATACAGAGGGGAGCTCGACAGCTAAAACAAATGAGATCACCCTCCACTATTGACAACATCATCCTCGCTCCAACCTGACGCCATACGTTTCATCAACCTTTTCTTTAGCTGTTTCTTTAACGAGGTCAGTTCATCCAAATGATTAATACTGAACACAGCAGAGATCATTTTGCCTTTGACATCAAAAAGGTCTGCCACACTTCTTGAGTGCAGCTGTAACTTACTACAGACTCTGTTTGAATCCTGCCCAAGCCGCCCAGTCATATCACATGAACACAGGAAAAACACAAATAATTAGGTGGCTGAGGTGGTCCATGCACAACGCTCAGTGGCAGTCCTGAATGTTTCAATGCTGTGGGTGAATTCTGCCTTGAACTAAAAAGTGCTGTGAAACTCAGAGTTCTGAAAAGACAGGCTGTTTTATAATGGTTGCAGTGGTCTCTGTTTAAAAATTCTTGTGCACTAGTTAGAGCCAATTAGGTCACACGGCACTTCTGCATCCCTATATGAAACCACTGCGAGATCTGAACCTAGCAGGGACAACTTCCAGAAAGCTAAACCCAGGGATGGATGCAGGTTTATTTGACAGTTAAAGCTCTGCTTTGCTCTATTCTCCCACACACACACAGAATCCCGTGTTCAACAGAATGAAACAGAAACATCCTGGTCTGGATAATCCACAGAATACACTGCCAACAATTTTCATAGGGACTATCTCTTTGGTAGAAAGTAGTTCCACTGAAATCTGTTCGAATCAAATCACATCCAAAACAACAGAGACAGATTCTGCTTTTGAACAGAAACACAGCTTTTCCTGCTTGCTCGACATGAACCAACGCCACCGGGGAAAGAGTGGGAAAATCTGACTTTTGGTAATTTGACTGATCTGACCCTATAATGATGAGCCAAGTCATACTTGCTTTGGAGCGATGATAGGCAGAAATGCCCTGCAATTACTCATCTTTCTATTCTTGCAAGGACATCTGTTCTTTCTAACAAACACAGCAGGTGACTGACGTCTGCACACACACACGCAGAGGACTCAACCTGTTTAGCCCGACATAATGAAGCACATAATCACATCCATGGACGCTGAGACACAAAGGAGTTATATCAAGAAGGATTATCCCCGTTACGCCCACCCACACGCAGACTCCCACACACAGATGAGCTCGCATGCAAGCAAAGATGCATTATGAGTCCACGCAAACAGACTGCAACCCAACTCAGACTGTTGCCACAAACCCACAAAGGAGAAAGCAAGAAGACAGGCTTTTGAATTTTTATGTATAAATACATAAAAATTTAATTCCTTTTCTCAAAATAATTATTTGGCTCGATCAAGGAGTCACAAAGAGACAAGAAAGAAAGAAAGAAAGAACACACACACACACCCTGTGCAGCACTGGCTGAGGTCATCTTTATTAATAAACCCTCTGACAACAAACGCGCTCACATCAAGGCCCTGGCCCTCCCTCCATCCTTACTCCACGCTCCCTCCCTTCCTTAGCTCCTTGAGAAATGGCAATTGCCAGACTGACACAGTGGGAGGGTGTCTGTAACCACAAACACACACACACACAGCAGGATGGCCTAGAGACAGCATGTCAGTGATCTGTCAGAGGGTAACAGTGCGGAGCAGGTGTGTGTGTGTGTTTATGTGTGTGTTTTGGGGGGGTGGAAGCAACTATAGAGAGGAAGGCCAGACACTCAGGAAGTTCAACCCTGCAACACACACACACACACACACTCAAAGACACACAAGACACACGGTAAGAAACATGCCCCGGCTCATTTGTTCCCACTGACAGGAGAGGAGAGGGATGGTTCTCTACAAGACATGCCTAAGGGAGGAGGACAGGTGTGTGTGTGTGAGAGAGAGAGAAAGAAGTGGAGGGAGATAAGCAGAGGAAGAGGGCTGAAATTTGCATAAAAGCCTTAGAATATGTGTTTATGCTTATGTCTGTGCTCATGTCAGTGTTTGTGTGTGATGTTTGCTCTTTGAGAGGGCTGTGCTGTGCAGGGCTTATGATGCAGAATTAGAGTCTAAAAAGTCTGCAAGTCTGAGGAAGAGAAAAAAGGATAACAGCTTCAGAGCAGGTGGGCATTCTTTTGTTTGCAAGGAGGTGTTCAGGCCTCGCTGTTCCAGTCTGTCACTGGTCCCTAATATAACACCTAAAAACTTCTCTCAGTGTATCAAAGTTATATATTTAGAAGTTTATCCGTGAAAATAACACCGTGCTGATGTATAATGGATTAGATGTACCCGCAGCATTGTTTCTTTTAGACTGTGTGGCTCTATGAAGGCCCTGCTGCTGCAGTTCAAGCACACCAGCTCACCTACAACTCTGCTCAAACACTGTTAAACTACTCTATAGAAGTTGCAATATCGCTGCAGTTCACCCACACATGATCTAACTTGAAACCATTTCTGAAGAATAACGTTACATAAAGTTATACCTGCAATAACAGGATCGGTTTCTTAGATTTGTTGCATATGAAACAGAAGTCTGAATCTGAGCCTGTCACTGATACGCTGCTCAGCCGTGGCGCTGACAGCATGTTTCGCTCATGATATGGCCCAACGTTACCAAGCAGCGATAGTGCTATAGCATCCATATATCAGTTGCTACCGTTTGGTCCATGCTGTGGTGGCGACAGCGAGCTCAGAACGTTAGCAAGCTAAATCCTCTGCTTCTTTCTCAGAGATTCAGGGAGTGTTCCCCAGCCATATAAATAGATTTCTTTCAGCATGTTCTGATTTGTCATGTGGTCTCAACAGTCAGAATTGCACAGAATACCTCCTGAAAGAGTCTAATCAGATGAGAAATGCTTTATAAACCTTTTAAATCCACAGGAACAGCATCTCAAGGAAATGCAACAAGACAATATGAATTACTTTAATTAAGATAAAGTTTAAACAAGAAGGCAAAAGAAACAAAAATACTTTGTGTGAATGTTAAACAAAAACTAGAGCTGACATTAATGATGACTTGTCAACTATCGAACTAATCGCTAACTATTTTGATAATCAATTAAACATTATAAAGAAGACGAGTGTAAATTCCCTGATTGCAGTTTCTTAAATATGAACATTTTCTGGTTTATTTCCTTCTCTGTGACAGTAAATCCAATATGAGACGTCATCTTAAGCTTTAAGAAACACTGATTGTTTCACAGCCGACACAACTGATTAATTGAGAAAGTGATCCACAGCAGCAACAAAAAAGATGACGTCATAACAAAGAAAGCTCATAAAAACGGGTTTTTAGAGGTGATTCAAGTCTTATGTCCCCAGGCAGGTTGTTGCAAAGAGGAAGAGTCCTGATGGAAGAAGCATTTTTAGATTTAAACCTCACTTTGGAACAGAAGATCCCCATCTGAGGAACTGAGGCTACGAGCAGGCTCTTATGGGATCAACATTTTTACGTAAGGTCCTTTAAAACTGATCAGTAAAATCCATTGTAATACGAATAGGGAGCCAATCGAGAGAAGCCAGGAGAGAAGCATGACGTCATCTAGTTTTGTTTTGTTTTGTAATTATAATCATCTGGCAATATCCGCCACGTTAACGGTCCCTTTACAGGCCAGAATGTGTAACCTGTAAACAGCATGTCCATGTAAACAGAACTGCACCCCTTTGTTTTGGACAATATCTGGCTCTTACTGGTGATCCCACAAATGAAGGAAGCCAGGAACATCAGTAAATCTCAAACCGTTTAGTTTTATTCATCTGCTTTCTGGCTCTACAGAGGCTCATGAGCATAGATGAGGTCTGGAACATACCTGCACCTTTTCTTTGCTGGAATCCTCTGCGCCCTCCAATGCCAATGCAGTGTTCTCATTTAAATGAACAAGGGAGCTCTGTATTTCCATGCAGCGGTGATGCCACTCTGAACCTACCACAAGCTCTAACTTTTTTTTTTTTTTTTGCTTGGATGTGATGTGTTTCTGTAGGTGGCACTCTCTTCCTTTAATATCCACTGTGGCTGTCACTATCATGCTAAATAAGATGCATGTTTATTTTCTCCCCCCAAGTTATTTCAAACAAACTGCTGTTTCTGCTGCCAAATACAAGACACATGACTTCCCATGATGCTGCTTGTTCCAGAGGATCCTTCACGGGAATGACTTACATAACACACACAGTGTTTACTACAGCAAAGCTCAAGAAAAACAAACAAATAAAAGCTTTATGAACTGGGTATATGTTTTAATCACTGGCTTGTTGAATAATTCCACAGCAGTGGAGGGGGGAGGGCAAAGGGCGGAAAATGTTTCCTTTTATAGTATATGCATATAGTTATACGTTACATGATGTACACTCTGCGACAGGATAAATTATAAGTCATGCTGGATCGTCAGGGGAGCTGGGGAACGGAGCATGTGACACATTTCAAGCTCAGCGGATCGTCTTGCTCTGTAAATGCAGAACAGCTGGTGAATTTCACCATTCGCTCTGGTTAGGCTGCATTTAACATTTGGTTAAAAAGCAATTTCTTTTTCCACCTCAACGAAGCTGTTTTATGGTATTCGTGCTTCTTTTGGATGAAGCGGAGTGCAGACACGGCAAAGACAGCAAGGATACAAACACAAACGCTGCCAGCTGGGTTCGAACACATTGTTTTGTTGGTATAAGTTATACTCTGAAGCCCTGAGATGTCCCTGTTTCTACAACGCAGGCCCGTTTTCTGGAGCTTCCTCATTGGATGGAACAGCTGAAAGGAGGCAGACAGTCTTTACCGTTGTACCTTACTCATGCATGCGTTCCTGCAGGTCTATATAGATGTAAATCCACTAATATTTACAGATAAACAGCAGGCTTTCACATTCACTGAATGATAAACAACTGACAGCCCAGACACCATGACCAACAAGGCTTACATCACCTGGTCATGAGATCACAGCGAGCCCGGAGCCAATTGCTCGATGTGCTTTAAACCATCAGGACCGACCGGGGGGAGACGAGATGAAACTCTCCACTCAAACCCTCAGCTCACTTACACTTTATCCATTTCCAATGTGAGCCTAACTGGAATCAATGGTGCGGTAATGGACAGTGAGAAACCGTGTTAAAGTGTAATGCTACCTGTTAAATGCAGTTGCAGGCCGTTCGATGTGGCCAGAATGCTTTCCTTGTAACACTGTGAGAATAAATCAACTCTCTCAAGTAGGATTAGGGAAGGGAGAGGTTCGGGATGGGAGCTGAGGTTTGGTTTTGGTTGATGTATTTGGTGTGAAGCTGCGGGCCCTTTCGCTAGATGATCGGGATTTAGAAATTTGACTAATGAATCGCAGGTTCAGTTTATTCTCGTCAGCCGGGAAAGCTGCGTTTATGCGGTCACGTGACTGCTAGTAAAAACCATACAAACTAAATTGTTTGAGGAGGGTTGGCAGCTCCTTAAGGCAAGTTTCACTGCAGAGTTTTACAGGCTGGCAGGCCAGCAGCTGCAGAGAAAAATCATTACTTCACCTACATCACAATCGCAGATGGAGACTCAATAAAGCCGGCTTAATATTATTCTAACCGAAACATAAAGATCAGCTTTTAGAACCCGTAATTTATGCACACAAACTGTCATCACATGCAGCTTTGTCACTGGGGAGCTTTCTTTTTTCAACTTTCCATCCTAAATTGCGGACCATTTTGAATAATATCAACATAAACAAACCTGGCAGCGAATAAATGCGAAGCTCGTCGGTGGCTGACACATGCTGTCAGCCCTTGAATCAAAAGCTCAGCAGTCAATTTAAGATGGAAGAATGTCTTCAGTCTGGTAAATGGAAGCCACATCTGCACACAACCAAAACCAGTGGTGGGCTGACTGTTTAGACAGACTGGCAGCATGCAAACACAAATTGGTGCGCTTAAAAAGGATGCGTCAAATTCGAGACACGTCTGTCATTCTTCTCTATCGCCTTATATGAAAATTAGGACACACGCTGAGACATTCAGAGTAAAACATGGCCCACAATCCCCTAATTTGAAAAAGGAAAAGCCACTGAGGTAAATATTGGCAAAACCGGAACACTTCGATCTACAGTTATTAAAAAAACACACATTAAGGGGGAAAAAAAAACAGCTCAATAAAATCCTCAGAAAGAAAGTGATAGAGTGTTCCTTGGTCCTTCCAGGCAAGGTTAGAGAGAAGAACTAGGCCATTTTGTTGCTGCAATGGAAAAACAAAAGCGGCAGGGTGTCTGGGTGGCAAACAGGGAGTGGGGGAAAATGACAGCGGTACAAAGAAATCAAATAAAGACTGACAATAAATGAAGTGCAGAGGAGGCCTGTGGTCACCGAGCAGAAGTCAGAGAGCTTCTGGCGACAGCAATCACACACTCTGCCTCGGCATTTTTTATCTGCAGCATTTGCTGCTTCCCTATTTGTGTCTATCGCACTTTTTTTTTCCTGACTCTCTTTCATCATCTCAAACACTTCTCGGGCTTCCATTCTCTTTTTATGAGTTTTCTCCGTTCTTTGCTTCATTTCAGCCTCCATTGTCTTTTTCTTCTCACTTTTGTCTGCTGCTCTCTGACTCCGTCTCTGCCTCCTCGTCTCTCTCCCTGATCCAGTCTATTTAGCTTCCTGACACTGCATCTCTGTCTCCGTTGAGTCACTTCTCTCTGAAGGTATAATTCCACACTTTGGGAAACACGCTTGTTTGCTTTCTTGCTGAGATCAGAAGATTCAAGGCACTCTCGTGTCTGCACGGCAAATGTGAAGCTCCAGCCAGACGACAGCTAGGTTAGGAGGGTGTAGAGGCTCTGGTGCTGTTTTTGTTTAAGTAGGTTAAGTAAGCTGCGGCTCATTTCCAAGGTTTCAGTACCACTGTGGTGACAAGTTTGCACACCTCAATCAACAATAACCGACTACAGGATCAAAACTTGGACTGACTTTATGAATGGTTCATGAATTCATCATGTTACAACTCATTTATTTACCAGAAAAAAACAGCGTAATACTCCCATCTTAAGGATCATGTCCTTTTTGTCTCAGGAAATAAATGTGTCGCAATTCTACTTAAGACTTCAACAAAAGTCTAGCATTAATAATGATGAATGAGGTCTACAGGAATAAACAAGGGCTTCAAAAAAGTTGTTTCAGTCTGTTATTGTTGCCTTTCTAGCTGCTCCAAAAAAACATAAGGATATTTTTCAGTGCATGAGTTGACACCGTGAGTCATTAACACACCTTAACTGTCTGAACCCCAAAACCCAGAGGCACGTTTAAACGCTACATTATCTTTCTATTTATTCATCTAAAGTGCTGTTTCACTGAGAAAGCTTCACAAAATAGAAGCTTCAAAATGGGATGTTTCCTCAAAATATCAGAAATGTCAGAAATAAACAGCCTGTCCTGACCAGATGCTGTAAAAAAAGAAAGAAAGAAAGAAAGAAAGAAAGAAAGAAAGAAAGAAAGAAAGAAAGAAAGAAAGAAAGAAAGAAAGAAAGAAAGAAAGAAAATGTGAATCCATTAGTCAGTCAGCTGGGACCAACAGTCATGTGGTAAAAATTCAAGGATTTTTTTTGTAAGCTGGGATGAACTGCAGGCTGTGTTGACACACTCAGAATATGTTGTATTGATTCCGGTTCAATAAATGACCAAAGAAATTAAACTTATGTGTTGTCTTTCTTTATGATTTAAAGCATTATTGTACTGCACAGAAGACATTTTATTCTCTCTACTTCTAGCCATGTTTGTGCTGTTTCCATAGAGGTGAAGGACTTTATATTGCAGTAAAAAATGAGCCCACAGTGAGTAAAAATAAACGTGACAGACGCAAAAGAAATGCCAAGAAACTGCAGAGTTCAGAAGGTTAAATGTCAGTTTGACTACTTTGACAATTTGTGTTTTCTGGCTGTCTTGCTTGGCATATGCTTTAGTGATGATTAAATCTTCCCACGCAAAAAGAAAAAAAAATTGAATAACATATTTTAAATTAAAGAAATTTTAACCAAATTACGCATACTGCAAATATTCTATTTCTTTACTTGGAGAGAAAAGTGGCGGAGCTTCTTTCTGAACAATAAGACACTAAGAAATATCCAATTATGCCATGCCAAACTCAAAATACTTCAGTGTTTTTGTAGAAATGTCCTCCTGTGCTTCCATTTCTAGAGGAAAACGAAAAGTGTAATAAGTTTGTTTTGTGTGAAGCCGGAGACTGAAGATGTTAAGCCAAGAATTTAGCCTTGCTGAGCTTAAAACATGAAAAAAATACACCTACCATTTCATCTTGTTGTTTTATCTGCCTGCTAAAAAAAAAAAAAAAAGACTATTAGTAATTTCACAAGGACTTACATGCTGAAACTATTTCTTGACAGACTAGTTTATACATCCACCCACACAACAAAAGAGATTTGGGGTTTGTTCTCTGCACAGGCATGATGGCAAGTTGGCAATCCAGGACTTGGGGGGATTGCACAAGGCTGTTGTTCATCAAGAAATAGCTCCAGCAAGCAACTCTCTGAAGAAACCACAAACTGTTGTTTCTAGTGTTTTTTGTTTTAAATTTTTTTTATTTTTTTTAAAAATAGATACATCATTTTAATTAGTGAGCCTTGGAAGTGATGGTGGTTGTGCTTTTTGACTTTGAAACTTGCTGCTTCCAGTTTTTTGTGCTGAGCTGGGAGAACTGTGTGCAGACTTCAGCTGTGCGCTCACGATAAGAATGATCTTTCCATGTCGCTCATGTCGATCCAAGAAAGAAAGAAAAAAACAGATCTATCTGCTGAACTGTGCATTTAACAGTTCCTACTTTACTTTTCCAAGTGGTTTCAGGTCTGAATTTAGTGTGCTGCTTCCCCGTTTAAAGAAGTGACAACGAATCGAACGATCCCACATTCTCTCTGCGAGTACCAATAAGTCAATCGACTCACTCCCAACTGCTGCTGCTGCACAATGCAGCAAACACAGCCTTGCAGTGACAGACGCACACACTGATGTCTTCATAGTTTGGAAACAGCAGCCTGGTGCACTTTCCCAGGTGTTTGAGTGCTTCTGTGTGCATAAGGTATGTCACGCTGAGTGTGACAGCCCAGCTGAGAGGAAACACACAAATAAATCACAGCTAAGAGCTCCTGATGCCTTCGAACTTCTTACAAACTTTCTGCGTGTGTCCTTTTGCGTGTGGGAGGTGTGGCGCAGTATGTATGACAGAACAAGAATACGTGACAGCAGAGTCTGTGTGTGAATGCGTTGGAATGCTGCAGCGTATGTGTCACACACACACACACACACACACATACGCACGCTCGTTCTCTTTCCACAGAGACTTTGTGAGTCACTCATGTCAGTGTGTGTGTATCTGTGCGCATGAAGGCACATCTTAATCTCTCAGCTTAGACAAACCCAGCAGAGATTCTGGTAAATGTTGTTAATAAAGTCTAGCGGGAGCGTTGTCTGCCATATAGCTGTGGTAAAATGCACACACACACACACACACACACACACACACACACACACACACATTGAAGCACACACAGTATGCAGACATATATATATAATTAATAAGACTAAAGGAGATACAGACACAAAGCACTCAGAGGAAGGCACGCCCTCACTCACACACATACATTAAGTCAAGGACACAAACACACAGACACAAAAAGAAACGCACACGTTCACAGTCCAGACAGGAAGAATGAAAGATGCACACAGGTTAACGCACACTCGCATAGATGCAGACACAAAGAAACAGTCACACAGACTTTGAGACACAAAGGCCCACGCGCAGACACAAAGAAACACACTTAAACAGAGGGACAAAAAAAGAAAAACACACGTGCACACACTGCGACAGACGGCGTGGGCCTGCCGGAGCGCAGCAGATCCACCACCAGCGCCGTGACGCACAAAGCAACACCCCAATCCTTGTGCGCTTACGAGCGCAGAGGCACCTCGCTGCGACGGTGAACGCGGCTCTGGAGAGGTCGGTTTTGTGCGCGACATAATGCAGGAGGCGTTCAACAACGCAGCAGATCTGTGCAACAAAGCGACACACACACGGCTGCAAAACAGGGAAATTACCCACACAAATAATGAACACAGAGAGCACGGCGGAGCGCTCAGGCCCTTACATGGAGACGCAGGTTGCTGAAGTGTGAACTCACACATGAACAGATTTTCCAGACTGAACCCGTCACAGAAAAGTGGCCTCAGAGTTTATATGACTGAGTTTTAGTTAAAATCGTCAGGGGGCCACACTTCCATCCCTCTGATAGAGATATAAACCAAACAGTTAATTGCATTTTAGTTGAAAGTGTGATTGATGTGGGCCGCCGCTATAGCTCAACTGGCGACCCATGTACAGGGGCTGTAGTCCCCGACGCAGCGCCCATGGGTTTCAATCCCGCTCATGGCTCTTTGCTGCAAGTCCTTCCACCATTCTTCTCCCCCACTTTCCTGTCACTCTCTTCACTGTCCTATATAATAACGGCTAAATTTAAAAAAAAAAAAGGAAGTGTGATTGATGCTTCTCTCGGGTCGTCTGTTATAAAGCAGCTGTGATTAGCTTAGCTTTGCATTAAGACTGGAAATGATGGGACGCTATCTGAGAGTAAGAAAATCCACCTACCAGAACCTCTGAAGCTCAGTAATTAGCACATTATCTCATCCAATCCAAAAAAAACAAAGTGTGAAGAAACTGAAACAGACTGGCCCAAAGCGCTTCTAAAACCACAAATTGTCATTTTTACACTTTCTGATTTAGATTTCGCGACGACATCCGCTTCCTCACCTTCCCCAACAATAGGTAACCACAAAGGAAAAGATAAAAATATGGGCATACGCTCAGCAAAACCCACAACCCCACCCCTCGGTTACCCAGCTAAGTGTCGGGGACACACTCCGACACGCTCACACACACTCGATTGCCTACGCAGACACACACCAACGTGCAGACACACACACGCAGACAAAGCAGCTAACTTCATTTCAAAATCAATTAATTAAAAAGCACAGTCCTCTCCCACAGGGAGTGAAAGACAAATTTGAGGAATTTAATCCTGGTACACAAATCAGAGCTGTTCAGCCGGAGAGATATGAGAGGACAGGATGGATGGAGGGATGGAGGGACGGAGGGATGGAGGATGGACGGTCAGTGAATTTTAAAAAGGGAAGCCCATTTAACTCTGTCGCTTCAATTGGACACGACTCTTCTCACTTTTTCTACTTTGCTGTACAGCCCCCCATCCATCTATCTATCTATCCATCTGAGAGTCATCCTGTTGTGAGTGTGCGTCGTTGGGGTTCATCAGCCTCCCTCTTTTCACTCCCTCTCTGTCTCTTTGCATTAGTTTTCAGGCCTTTTTTTGAATGAGACTTTATTGATTTTTTTTGACGCGTAGAATCAGAGGGGGTCTGTGTGTGTGTGTGTGTGTGTGTGTGTTAGGAGTGAGCGTGTTCTCCGCGGCTGGTCTAACCTCAGGCAAAAAAAATCATAATAAAGAGTTTGCCTTTCTGTCCTCCCTGGTGTTCCTAAAAAAAGACTTTGCCTAATAGGTACGGAAAAAAAGACACTGCGAGATAAACTGTTCCATATGCGGCGGCTGTGTGTGTGAGCTACAGAGAAGATAGAGACAATGTGCGAACGTACGGAGGTCTGCGTGCAAATGCACACATTTGGCAAGGAATATGTGAAAGCGTTGCTACAGGTAAGAGTGTGTGCATCTGAGAAATTGCACCTGGCCTTGTGTGTGAAAACGTGAGCAGTGGAAGATCCTTCAAGAGTAGATTTTTTTTTTTAAAGCTTATCTTTATTACCTATGCTTTGTCTTGGCACATTCACTATGTGAGACTGTCAGGATGTGTTTCTCCAATGTGCCTTCGCAAGAAAACACCACAAAGGAGAACACGAAATGAAACTTTCACTCAAAAACTACAGGAGGAAACCTGCTCGGCGCTGCTCAAGCCTCATATTAGCTTCTGCTGCACATCAACGCTTCCTTCGACAGAACTGCTACCACTAAATGTTTTCCCTAAGTTTAATTTAAAAAAACAAACTAAAAAAAACACACATTTTGTTGTTTTGTCCCGTTTGCTCGTGACATTTTGAAGAGACGTGACGTAAAAATACTCAAGTTAAAGTATTTCAAAATGTCACTTAAGTATGAATGCATGAAAAGTGTCAGCAGGATATACTTAAAAGTAAATTCTAATCTCGCACAGTTTCTACTTTCAGCATCCGTGTTTCCGTGTAATTGTCGAGCAAATTTGAAGCGAACTTTTGAAATGTCACAAAAAAGCTGGTGTCATCTGAAGGCTGCAATAAACAGAGTAGAAAAAGCAGGAGACAAAACCAGTTGTTTGCCAGCTGCTAAAAAAAAAAAAACGCAAACGAAACTTTTACGAGAGAAAAAGTCTGAGCATCAGAGGGGTGTGCGTCTATGAACTCGAAGAGAGATCTATTATAAAAAATACACAAGGGGTTGGGGCTAAGAGAATAAGAATGTGCACTATGAAGCAAAAGATGAGAGAGATTGAAAAAGGGGGTGAGAAAAGAAGGTGAAAGCCAGGCTGGAAATTGATGGTGTAATTGTTGACTGCTGGTCGGCTCTTATCTTGGTTTCTCAGGGCTGTTGTCTGCGCGAGCTGGCTTCCTTCTTGCTTTCCAATCTCAGCCTCTCTCTCTAGGAGTGGACCAAATCTGGCAACCTGTATACGCTCCTCTATGTTTTTTTTCTACTCCTGCCAGCCCTTGTATTCCGCCCATTCTCTGTCCCTCTCCTCTTTTATCTCCTTTCTGTCATATTATTGTGGCCACATCCCACTGAGCATCTTTCTTTCTTGATTTTTTTTTTTTTTTTTTTTCTCTTCTCCTTCCATTCCTTTCTGCAGACTAGTCAGACATCACGCAGAGAGCAGTGGACTGGAAAAGAGCAGCAGGAGACGAGGGGGGTGGGAGCGCAACCAGCCGGGGGTCAGAGGTGAGTCTGCAGGAGGATAGGGGTGGGCGAGTGGGGAAAAACACAATGTGTCTCCCTCTCTTTCAGACCCTCCACGACACACCAACACCTCAACAACAGGACCATTATAACCGCAGCTGCACTCAAAGGAAAGCTTCAGAGCTGGATTCAAGGTGAGGCCAATTAGGTGCTAACCAGAGGTAGCCGCGATAAGAAGAGGTGCACTTTTGTTAGTCCGTGCCTATGTATTTGCAAAGAAAAGAACGGGCAATGATGAGAAAGATCTGTGGTGGAAATGAAATGACTGTTGAAGCACTCTCAATAAAACATATCAGAGTGGAAAAAGAGGTGCGGAGGAGCAGACCTGGGAATCAATAAAGCGAGATTTAGACTTGATGAGAGAGGTTAACAGGGCCCTCGTGGGGATCGACACTCCTGAGTTTTCATCTTTTTTAATGTTGTCTTCACTCTCAAGCATCTCCAGGAGGACGGCTCATCATTACTACACTGATATTACAGCACCTAAAACAACGATGTTGTCCATTTCAGGATTTCACGCACAGCTATATGTCAGCCCAGCCTCCCCATTTACAGTGAATGTGGTATTCCCGTCTTCTTTCCTGCAGTCTTTTCATGTCTATCGCGGGCAATATGCAAAGCAGACGAGTAGGTGGGGAGGTGGCATCGTCAACAAAAACAAACAGCGGGTTTGGGATATGCAGACATGCTACGCTACAGCCTGTATTTGCTTTTCATTGAAGGCGGAAAAAGGGTTGTGTTTAACAAATCTCTCATATGGCTGCAGTGACAGGCTACCTCTCTGCTGCAGAGTTAGCAGCTGCTTTGAACGTCGTACCAGCTCCTCCGTCACCGCAGATGAAGAAAACGGAGGACCGATTCATGTGCTCACATCACACTGGAGTCGTCACACTGGGATCCACGAAGGAAAAGTCTGATTAGTAAGTCAGCGAGCCAGGCATCGCGCTCCTGTTCATCGCACATTGCTTCAGTTTCTACAAATCCTGCTGGCTCTTCGCTGAGACATCTCCAATTAAGGCAAATAAATACACTTCAGTTGTGGAGATATTTGAAGAGTACAGCACATTGTGCGTCATCCTCTTCATCCCTGCCAAAAGCGCCCTGTGGTACTTAAAAGTACTTGGTTAGTAGCAAAAGCCACAATGGTCTCTCATTGATTTTTCAGTAATAAAGAGTAGCATTGACTTCCCACCAAGACGTGATAGGCTGAGTCGCTATTAGCAACACTAAGTTAACTTTGAATTCTCCAATTAAAGTGCTACACTGGGTAAACGTCTATATTTTCATGTAAGAGGGGCTAATGACTAACTTTTATTTTCCTACAGGCCAAAATAAAACTAGACAAACACAGCAGGAAATAAGCAACACAGCTCTAACTCTCCTAACAGCTACGAAAGCTAAGCTACTCCCACACACGAGCTGAGCGGAGATCTCAGAGAGCAGTCGTGTAGGGCCCTCCTGCTGCTGATAAGCCTGCCCGGGCCCCTCTGTAGTGCCTACCCTGGAGAGAGGCCATTAGCCCGGCTGCAGCTCCTTCCTGGATAAGCTGCAGCTTACCAGCCTGCGAGCCGCAGGGCAACTTTTTTTATTGTCCTTTCAAAACTTTATGTGTGAGTGTGGGGCGATGGCTCAGGAGGGGTTGTGTGTGTTGGAGCCTGCCATACTGCATGTGTGTGTGTAAGCACTAGTTGCGTGCTCCCGGCACTTCCTGCCCACTAACGGCCAGTCCCACGGTAGGGAGGGCGAGCTCTATCAGACCAGAACAATGCCAAAAAAAAAGGCTGCCATAAAAACAAACTAGCATGCTCTGGTTAGCACGGGGAAGAGGAGGGTCGGGGCCTACTTTTCCTTCACACCCGCCCCCCCACCACCGCACTGCATCTGCATCATTATGCACATGCACACATAAATGCACCCAATCTCAGTTGCATAAGCCAGTGTGTTTTACCTGTTATCTGCTGCTCCAAGCCTGCACACATTTAAATACACTATACAGGGCAAAATGAATGAAAAGAGCAAGAAACAAGAGCGGAATAAGCATAAACTCAAAGTGCACACATACACGCACGCAGCAAAGCACTAAACAATAGGAACCTCTGCATTCAAACTGGGTCCAAACAGCAGTGACGTGTCACCAAAACCAGAACAACAAAAAAAAAGAGAACAATTCTGGTGGTTCTCTGTATACTGAGCATAGCACGGACAACTGAGCCAGAAAACATCTGCTGAGTCGGAAAAAACAAAACAACATGCAGGCGCATCGGGGGCCTCAGAAAACATACTAAATACCTTACACGGTGCCCCCGAAACACAGTTGGCCCTCTGACAACGTTTTTCTTTTGGCCAAGCATAATATATCTGTTCACAATTCAGCCTCACCGTTTCAGCCACAGCCAAATTTGGATAGACCTGGGAAGGATAGTCCAGTTTCTATTTGAAGATTAAATTACTGAACAAGTAATGAGGATTTCTCTCCCTGAGCCCGTCTTTGACTCAGTTAGAAAATCAAAAAAGCAGACGGGATGGCCTAAAAAGACACTAAATGGATGAATAGTACTGTATGTGTCAAGTATGAAGATATTAGAACAGGAACAGAAGAAAGAAATGATGTTTCTGATATGACAATGATTAAAGGACTATTTCAACGTTATGCTTAGTTGAATTAGATGTCTCATGTCTCAGTGCTGAGGAAGTAACTGGAAATTACTTCCTATTTACTACATAGAGCACTACATTTAGCTCACCTTTCCCTGTTTTATTGTGCATCCAAATTCCATCCATCCATCCATTATATATACACCGCTTAATCCTCACCAGGGTCATGGGGGGCTGGAGCCTATCCCAGCTGACGTAGGGCGAAGGACACCCTAGGGACACCCTGGACAGGTCACCAGTCTATCACAGGGCCACACTTAGAGACAGACAACCAAGTACACTCACATTTACACCTACAGACAATTTAGAATCACCAATTAACCTCAACATGTTTTTGGACCTTGTGGGAGGAAGCTGGAGAACCAGGAGAGAACCCACGCTGCACGGGGAGAACATGCAAACTCCACGCAGAAAGATCCCAGGTGTCCTCATCAGGATGCGAACCGGCGACCTTCTTGCTGCGAGGCAACGGTGCTAACCACCGAGCCACCTTGCAGCACATCCAAATTCTGAATGTGTAAATATACTGTATTGCATGACTGAACAACTGACAGTCATGACGCAAAATAATCAGAATTAGTAGGTTTCATGCAATCTCAACTCTTAGTTCCATATTGAATGCCTGTTCAAAAGAGATTACTGAAACAGGAGCCAGCAGCCTGTTAGCTTAGCTTTGCAGAACGCAGAGGAAACAGCTAGCATAGCGCCGTCCGGATTGATATCGCACCTCTAAAGCGCTCTAATTAACATGTTGGCTTAGCCTAGCATAAAACTTAAAATGAGCTTCCCTCAATTTGTACAAATGTAGCTGAAGACACCTACAACATCAACACTTAGGCTTTCTAATTTACATGTTAGCTTAGCATTGTATAAATTTTGCAAATAGCTAGTCTGGCTCTGTCCAAAGGCGATAAAATACACCTGTCAATATATCTTCTTTGTAAAATGTAAAAACTGTGTTAAATATTGTTACAATACGTAGATTTTCTAACCTTTTTTAAAGAGGCTAGATGCATCCCCTATTCCAGCTAACCTAATGCTGCTGTCGTCTCATATTTAACATAACAAGAGCAATATTGATCTAATCTGACTCAGCAAGACAGTGAATACAAAAGTAGAAAAAAAGTGTTCAATTACTTAATTTATGCAAAAAAAAAAGTTAAGCAAACTGACTAACAAGCAGCTAGCTGCTTCCCCCTACTTTCAGTCTTTATGATAAGCTGCCCAAACAGTTTTGCAACTTAATTTCATAATTCTTTCTTTGACAACACCAGGCCTTTGTGCATGTTTTGACCACGAGGACAGTTTTTGAAATCTATTTTATGGGTTTTGACACTGACTGGTGAAAATCAGAAAGGTCAACAACAACAACAAGCGCTATACTGTGCTCCCTCAATGTCCTCATCAAGAAATCTTTAAAAGCAAAATTCATGATATGATAAACCTCCACTGTCCCATTTCCTATGAGTTCAAAGTTAAGTCCAGTAACTACTGTTTTTTTGTTGTTTTGGCACACTGAGGTAATGTCGCAGTCGAAGCTGTCTGATTTTACACCACAGTGGAAACAGAAAGGCTGCAAGGGCTGATTACGTGACCGCTCCTGTAAATGTTTGCACCACTTGGTGCCTGCCCCAAGTTTCCCCAGTGAATATCCACCTTATAATATTGAAAACAGAAAGGCAGGCAGCTACTCCCTGCCAAACCAACTACATATTAATATTTATCAACAAATCCACTTTTTATGACATTGTTATATTGAAACCCCGCTCTATCGCAAGTAAGCAAAAAAAATCCATTTAACCTTGTAACTCCAAGTCTCGTATTTTACATAAAAAACTTGGATAGAAACCCAGTTATTGACAGACAGATGCATGCAGCCGAGCAATATAGAGATCGAGATTGAGAGCGGGGAAAACAGCGAGCTTGGCGGGCAGCAGATGGCCAATAGTGGTCAGCTGGTAACAAACAAGCAGGTCAGGGCTCTCCTCCACCTCCATCCTACCACTCATAAATAATGCAGAGGACCCCAGCCTCCCAGAGCAGCTCCACCAAGCGTCTTCTGAAGGCCTCCAGTAACTCTCCGAGCGAGTCGCATAAAGGGAGGCAGAGTTTGTTGTGCTGAAGACAAGCAGGAACCTTTATGACATGGTGGGGAGCTATGGATTACTCTCCATCTGTTTGTGCATTTGTTTCAGACGTCCGTAATTAGATTTGGGTGATGCCTCTCACCGCTGCATTCTTACATTTTTAAAATTGCATTGATCAGCCTAGCAGGGGGGAAATTAAAGGTCAGAACGAAAGGCTTTGATAAACAAAACTTCCACATTGCAAGAGTGGAAAAGATTTTGTGTATCCAGCTATACTGGCTCCACATATTTGCCTCCAGGAACGTCAGTATGGTCCATATTGGATTTTCCACCAGTCTGACTTTCCTGGAAACACTTTTCCTCCCTCAGGGTTTATTTATTTATTGATCGCCCCAAAGGGAAACTGAATCATTCATTGAGGGTGACAAATATTTATTACTGTTCAGTATTCTGAGAGAAGTGCATCTTTTGGCAATATTGTTAATTTCTGACAATCATGTCAATAGAACTTCATTTAATCTAACTGAATTGATTTTGCGAGAAAGAGAGGAAGATCCATAATGACGGCTCCCAGGGCATTCAGGGCACTGGCACTACAATTAAAGCCACCAAAAGGATTATACTACTTTTCTCTATCCTAGCATGGTTTTCACTCACAATAGGCTGAATATGCACTTGTCTGTTCAATTAAAGTTGAGCTATATAAGTGGTAAGTGCTTACACTTTGGCAATGCAAAAATGACCTCATTATGCTACCCGAATTGAGCCGAAAAGAGAGAGGGAGAGGAAGAGTGGAAAAAAAATAAAAATGTGTGCATAAGTGGGTGAGAGAGATAGAGGATGAATGAGGCAGAGAAAGAGAGAAAAAGCTCAAAGGGAAGACTGAAGTTGCAGAAGAGCAAAAGCTTCTCGTCTCGGAACAACTGCAATCACAGCCGCTGCCAAAACCCTCTGGATCCATCGTCGCTGCCTGACGGAAACTTCTCAGTGGGCCTTAGAGTTGCTGAGATGGGGCTGGAGGTTGTGCAGTGGTATGTGTAAGTGTGTGTGCCTCAAGCGTGCGCACACTTTGTGTCCCACATTACAGAAATAGCGGCAATCCGTAGCATCTGAATGATAAATTACAACCGCATCAATTTTAAGAAATCTGAGAATGTGCTGAAACAACCAACATCCTCTCGTGAAAGCTGATAGTGCGCTTCCTGGTCAGATTTTCACATTTAGGAGAAACGCAACACGCTGGGAATCACACTCACAAATTTTTACATCAAATATGCAACATTAAGAGACACGCTAACACAATCTGCAAGTCAAAAGCTGCGTCCCAGTTTCTTACTGCATACTAATTGCGAGCACGGTTTTGTATGTGTTTCACCTCATTTCCTTGAAAACTAATTCTTGGAAACTTCAATTTGATGTATGATAACTGCAAAAGTCAGCGAATGCATTTTTGACAATTAGCATATGCATATTCCATCCAGTATGTAGTGTGGAAATGGGACACAACAACCCAGATCAGACATTTTCTGAAGCCGTTCCCATACTCGAGGGTAGGTGAACATGTAAACATTGCACTTAAGTTACTTTTTAGTGTCCCCCAGAAACTTCTAACTCACTTTCTTTGTGTTTGTACAATATGTTACTTTATGTCGTATGCGTGCTATAAAGCTGATGAACGTGTTTCTTAATCTGTTTGCATATCGTTCATTAGCGTGTGTTTTCTGAAGCTGCAGCACTGTGGCCTCTTCTGGGGTTCTGCAGTTTTTTTCTTCTGCATTGATTTACAGCACAGAGACAGTTGCTTTAGAGCACAGGAGAAGTACAAGGTGCTGTTCATCTAAAAGAGATAAAACTTTATTTTCAAAGTAGCAGATGGCAGAAAGGGAGAATGGCCAAGGAGATAACCCCAAAAAGAGGCCTCCTACATGCGCCGATCAGGCACAACAATAAAATCCCCACCAGATTGATCATCTCATTACAATACAATGTTCTGCTGGGAATCTTTGGTTCCTGGCACTCATGCCGATGTTGCCAAAGTCCTTATACGCAAGTCTCACCACTCGGCAGCCATCTTGGGCAGTTATTCTGGCTAACAAGACCAGATTAAATTAGATTATGATGAGAGAACCATAGGTGTATTTTCAATAATGCCTGCTATATAAAAACTGCATGTATAAATGATCAGTCAAATCTGATAAAACCTCTGAAACATTTTGGTGACTATGACCCAAACAAGGTTCAAAAGGCATTTTCCCCCACAGGTTATACTTCTACTACACATTATAAAGTTCTAGTTCAGTGTTGAAAAGTA
>NW_007577757.1:939109-957899 GCF_000690725.1 Stegastes partitus | reverse complement strand
AAGAAGGTTGCCGGTTCGCGTCCCGGTGGGGGCACCGGAATCTTTCTGCGTGGAGTTTGCATGTTCTCCCCGTGCAACGTGGGTTCTCCCACACAGTCCAAAAACATGTTGAGGTCAATTGGTGATTCTAAATTGTCCGTAGGTGTGAATGTGAGTGTGCTTGGTTGTCTGTCTCTAAGTGTAGCCCTGCGATGGACTGTCCAGGGTGTCTCCTGCCTTCACCCTAAGTCGGCTGGGATAGGCTCCAGCCCCCCGCAACCCTAGTGAGGATTAAGCGGTGTATAGAAAATGGATGGATGTATAAATGATCAGTCAACTCTGATAAAACCCCTGAAACATTTTGGTGACTATGACCCAAAACAATGTTCAAAAGGCATTTTCTCCCACAGGTTATACTTCTATTACACATTATAAAGTTCTAGTTCAGTGTTGAAAAGTAGCTGACTGGCGTTTTGGGAGGAGGCCAGGGCATGTCATACAACCAGCAACTTTGATGTTACAGAATTCTCTCATAGATGTCAATTCAGAATAAGTTGTGAGTCTTTGCTACTACTCTACCTTCATGTTGTTGCAGACCAACCACACCACTCATGGTAGCCGCAATTCCCACTGGCAACGACAACAGGCCCAACTTCAATGCAAAAACTGCTCAGAATCGGCTATATGAACGTGACAACCTGATCAAGTATCCACTGAATGCGCTGGAACAAGTCCGATCCACAGATGTTCCACCCTGCAACCCACAAGGACCCGCTGCCAACTTCCCCAGAACCCCAGAGGTCCCAGCTCCATGGCGCAAGATGGGTGTTTTTAATACTTTGGCTTTGATTTATCATTATAGTGAGGGATTAAGAGAAATATGGGCACATCACAGGAAGAGAGAGGGGAGGCAACAAGCTTCATGGGTTCTGGTCCTAACTTAGACAAATGAAATAAAGACAAATTTGATTGCGATTAATTACACAGGCTCAGTTTTCATGATTAATGTGCTAATGAAATGCTAATGTGCCGAGCTAATGTGGGGCCAGGTCCAAAATTTGTGTCCATGTGGCGACTGTGCTACAAGGGCAGCAGTGTGTACGCGTGGAATACGTGGATATGCGCCCTCCCAGCTGACTCCAAACACACCAGAAAGTCATAATAATGGTGTCCACAGCTGTCCGTGTGCACCTCCACAAGGGAGTAGATTCAAGGCCTAACACTCCTTCGTTTCATGTTCTGGTTTCACTGTCAGTTTTAGGGAGCTGTGCACATATCACAGCAGCATTCATTATCTTGTCTACACAGCTGATGGAGTCCCTGATAAGGAACCAATAGCAATAATAATGCAGACTCATGCAAAGTGAAGGCATAAAAGCATAAGGTTTATATCACTTTGACCCTGAACCGTGCCAGAATCCATTTGCCATGATGTTCCCGTAAACAAGCCTCCTCCCCTCCTTCTCTAAACATCAGGCCGTCCAGCCCAGCCCTGCCTCCCGCTGTTCCCCTCCAGCACACACACACCACCCATCTGCTTCAACTCTCCAGACCTTGCATCTGGCCTTCCATGAACCATATCTCTGTTCAGTTCTCTCTCTCTCACACGCACGCACACACCGACGAGCATAAACAGAAAAAAACAAAAAACAGAATCAGTGTGATTCTGTTCGTGCAGCATCAGAACACAGAGGGCACAGCTTGCGATGTGAACTCCCTTCAGCTCAGCAGGAAATAAGACCAGTTTGAAACAGCAAAAACAAAACCAGATCTGCTTCTAAAAGAGACT
Organism: Stegastes partitus; assembly: GCF_000690725.1. Taxonomy (NCBI): domain Eukaryota; kingdom Metazoa; phylum Chordata; class Actinopteri; family Pomacentridae; genus Stegastes; species Stegastes partitus. Next base: position 956,131 of record NW_007577757.1, on the reverse strand, counting down.
TTTTTTTTAAGCAAAGAAAGGCAGATAGAATTAAATCTGTTGTGGGAAGCAAGAAAGATGTTTTTGAAAAAAAAAAAAAAAGCCTCCTGTGGGAAGCTGGCAACATCAACTGTTGCTCAGCAAAGGGAGAAAATAAAAAAATATAAAAAGCGTCTCCCACCATCTAAAATACATTATCGTTAGCAGATTCAGATCCATACACTCACACAACACCACAGCCAGCGTGAATGCAAACTGCGTGTGTTCCCGTATGCGAAGCTGCGGAGCTACAGAATCGGCTGTGATCCTGTTATCATGGGATTTTACTGTGCATTCAGCTGCTCGCCATGTGGGCTGCAGCATCTATTGCATCGACGTGATGCATGTGACACAGAGATGACAATTAAACACGCGCAAACACAGCGGACAGCAGACATCTGGTACAGTGACGGTGTCACAGCTATGACACAATGTTGACCCTCAGGTGTCAATACGCACAGCTTCATCATCATGCATGTGAACACAAAGACGGGGAGACACATGCGGCGACGCAATTAGCGAACAGGGCTGAATAATTGGATTGATAAGCGAAACTGGCTATTACAGCTACGTTCACTGTTTGAGTCACTTTTCAAACAAACACACCAGAAATGTGCTTTTTATAGGCTTTTCAAGCGGGAGGATGTGCAGCGTTCTGACAAGACATTTAACATCTCTGGGTGTCAGACTGTGAGCCAGACAAAGCGACACATTTAAAGACGTCATATTGTGCTTGAGAAAACGCTAATGGCGACTATGACTTCACGTTCAGACTGATGTGTTTGTTTGATTGTGTCTAGTTTCTATTAATTCAAACTATTGGCAATGTGACTTTTTGCAGTTTTAACATGAACTGTTGGAGACTATAATCTGAGTACTTGCGGGAATGTGTATTATGATGTTGCTGACAAGTATGCAATTGGATGCGGTGACTCAAGGGTCCAAATTTCCCTGTGGGACAATGAAGTATCTATCTATCTATCTGGAAAATAAAAGTCGCTTGCAGCCTTGTAGTGAATGAGACAGCAGTGTGGACGACACATGCACAACACAACAGCCAGGAGGGACACATAAATCCACGCACATGCTGCGAAAAGTAGATAAAAGTTTGAAGAAATTCCGCATCTGTCAAGCTTGTCTTCAAACATCACAAAAGAATATGTGAAACTGTGAAGCTGCACATGTCTGTAAACCCCACTGGTTGAAGTGTGGCCGTTTACATGTGTGCATTTAGTCTGCGTGACTGTGTGCTATTCAACTGTATGTGTGTGTGTGTGTGAGAGAGAGAGAAGCAGGAGTGTGTGTGTATGTGTGTGAGGGAAGATGGGAAGGAGGCTGGCTGTCAGGATGTGGAGTCCATTGTCTGTCCGACAATGAAGAGATCGAGTCGGCAGGAGTCCTGTGGCTCCCTCAATGGAGGCATTAACATCTGGGGCCAGAGGGCTGCAGTGTGTGTGTGTGTTTGTGTGTGTGTGTGTGTGTGTATGTGTGTGTCTTTGTCACAACCACCCTGGATAAAACTGGATTTTCAAGGCTTTTCCCCCCTCTTCCTGATAGGGAATAATGCAGATGTCAGGAGGAATTCAACAAATAAATTGGTTTCCAGAGATATCTCCTCGTAACCTGCTTCAACTCCTTCACAATCTGCCGTGCGCACTTATATCAAGGATTACGTGTGTTTTAAAGGTCCGTGAACTCGATTTCACAAATTAAAAGGTGGGTAAAGTGAATTTGGTCAGGATTATCCTCTCTGCGCCGCAAATGTCAACTTTGCCAACTTCTGCTAGTATATTACTTTCATTAATCTTTGCAAATGGCACAGACACACACGGAGACGTGCCGGGCTGCCCGCCCACCAACCTTAAAAGAAATCCCATGAAAAGCCTCATGAGACAATTACACAAATATCACAACCCAGAGCAAATCCTCGAGCACAATAACGCTCGTGTAAAGCCTATCTGCTCCATCCCACATGGCAATAACATGCCTCCACTAACTTCTCCCACAACCCTCGCTCTGTAACACCCCCTCCTCCCTCTCTCTCTCTCTCCTGCACTGTCTGTTAGTTAACTGGCACTGGCACCATCCAGCTTGTTAAAAAAAAACACACAAAAAAAACTCCTTCTCTTTCTGAAACACCACCTTTTTTTTTACACAAACCCTCGCTCACTGTCCAGTGTGGACGCCTGCCTCCCCCACCCCACCCCCATCCATCCTCCTCCTCAGTAATTACAATAATCACTCAACTGAAGCTAATACTTACTTCATTAAGGCAAGAAAAAAAAATCTGGAGGGGGGGGGGATGAGGAGTAAAGAAAAAAAAAAGCACTCCAAAGTAATATCTCAAGTCTGTGGATTATTGTCACCATAAGAGCTTAATTTTTTGGAGTGTCAGCTGAGCGAGCGGGGGAATACAGGCAGCACTTGAGGGGAACTCTGCTGCTTTTATGGCGTTGGAAAATTAAAAAGCTCTATGTGTTTGCAGTGGGAAACTCTAAAATCATTAATCTGCATAAGTGGAGAATACTTTGAAATGTGCTGGAGCACCTCTATAATCTAGTTCCCCTTGGAGTGGCAAAGTAACTTAGGAGCATTATTTGAATATTATAGTGATGCTGGTGAAGACACAAAGCGAGGAAAGGTGCCTAAAAGTTCAATAGGAGACACCACATCCACTCAGGACTTGGAAATATGAGAGGGAAAGACTGTTTTTTTTTACTAATCCTGACACAATGCAGCAAAACCACTGCTCCTGAGCAACACATCCTGTACAGTTACTGTACTGTGATTTAGCAACAGCACACACAGTACATGCACACACTACAGTGAGTTGATTCCCTTCCAACTGCTGCTGACCGCAGTGCGCTGTGTTTACACTGCGCGGAGAGGAGATAAAGTTGCAGCACACTGAGCCCAAAAACTGGCAACCCTTACAACAACCTAGATGATGTGTCCACACAATCCCTATCTCCAAATCGTCCTGTGCGTAAAACAGAAGAAAAGACATGTGGGGGGATTCGTGGCAACAGTTGGAGATCCGGACGCTCCGGGTTTTGGATTTTCTGTCTTCCTTCGTCTACTTTTAATCCTCGCAGCGCAGCAGCCTCCATTACAGCCTCCGATAAAGAACTTACCTTATTATCACGGCGATGGTGCTGATGATCGCAGTCTTTCTCTGGCGACAGATCCCGTATCCCTTCCTCCCTGCCTCTTCTCCGTTATCTGGCGTTTGTTTTTTTGAATTTGGAGTTATAAATTATTCCACATCCTCATCAATTTCTGATGAATTCGTCCGCCGTTTCTCTCTCTCTCTCTCTCCCCTCTCTCTGATTTTTTTTTTTTTCAAATGTTTGGACCAGAAGGCAAATCAAGCCATATGATCCTGTCATTCAGTTTCTACACAGAAGAACTGGCTTCTCCGCGCAACTCCCTCCCAAGGCTTTGTAACACGAAACCAAGAGGAGGAGGAGGAGGAGGAGGAGGAGGAGAAAAGGAGCGCAGGAAGAAAAAAAAAAGGGCAAAGAAAAGAAAAGAAAAGCGTGAATTTAATCCGCTATCTGGGACGAGCTAGAAGGATCTTATCCGCCTGTGTGAGTCAGAAGTTTGAGAGCAGTCCGTAGCGAGCAGACACGTCGGAGTGGATCGTGGCGCTGCGTCTCTGTGCCAACCTCCGCTGGAAATGATGCGTGTGTTCGCGGCGCTGCGGCGTGTGTGCGCCCCCAGCCTGCTCCTGCAGTACGCATCGCAGCGGGGACCGGGGAGGATTTCAAAAAAAAAAAAAGGGCACACAAACAGGTCTCCGCCCCTTTCGAACAAGGGCCCCGACAGAGCCGAGGGGCCCCTCCAGCAGCCATTACACCGCTTGATTAAGACGCTTTCATTGTGTGGGGAAGTGGAAGGTCTGTTTTTGGCAAAGCGCTGCGTAACCTGGAGTCTGACCTGGAGACGCTCTGAGGTCCTTTTTTTTAACGACCCCCCCCCTCCCCAACTTAAATTTGGTTTGGAGAGAGCAGGGTGGCCCTCCGGTTAAAGAGCCCATTGTTCAACCCTGTTTCCTGCCCTTTGCTGAGGTGCCAGTGAGCAAGGCATTTGCAGATGAGTCAGTCTGAAGAAGAAGAAGCTGAGCATCAATACAGTATTAAATCCTTATTATTATAATTATCACCTCCTTGCACAGAAGAAAGCGGTGAAGTAAAAACACAAAGACTGTGCTGTTGGCAGATGGAGCCCGTAACCAGTCACTTTTATTCAGCTGTGTTCCCTTTTATTTGTGTCATGAAGAAATCAATAATCTGACTTTTAATAAATTGAAGGGTTTGTAGTGTAAAGTTTTAATGACATGAATAGCAGCCTGGACAGAAGAGGCCAAACAAGTGTTGATGGAAGACGTATTGATATCTCTTCTAGTTACACAGTAAAAAGACTTTATTAAAAATCCCTTCATTCATATTTGATTCTTATACCTCCCTCCCCACCTACACTTACAAATCTTTCAATTACTGTTGCTTCACTTAGAGCCAAGGATGTTGTGGCTGTTTTCACTTTCATCCGCTCAATGGGGAAAGGTTACTAATGTATGTGCTCGCTTTAAAGCTCCAAGCCTGGTTTTTGGATGAAGTATACACAAGAAACCTGAGGCCACCAAAGCACAGACGCTATTTCTATTTTAAAAAAGTGAATTAGGCCTGGTTCCATTATCTGCTTTGGAGCAAATAAACTAGATTATGTAGTGTCGTCAGAAGGTGGCGTATAGTTTATGTTATGCATAGGTGGAATAAATTGAGCAGAAGAAGCCACAAATAGAACTTTAGCACTGACATAGCGCTGTGTAGAATGGTCTGGCTACTGCTACAGCAGGAAGAAGAAGCTGTAACATGCTTGTATTTCTTTAAACCAAACTCTTTGAACGGTGCGAAGAACAGGATGCTGTGATGGTGTTCACTCAAAGCAGTGAATTTTGCATTATTGCATGATTCGAAACCTTTCAGTGTAGTAGGCTGATGGGATTGTGAAGCCACTACACTACAATGCCTTTTATTCGACTTGCAAATCTTGAATTTTTTATCCTTCTTTAATTTGTTGTACTAGCCAGCGTATCACCAACCAAATCACCAACTTAAAAAGTCCTCACATGTGAAAACCTACTTGGCAATGAAAAAGATTCTGATTCTAAATATACACGGCCAGTGGCAAGCTTTTTCCTGCAATCTACAGCCGATGAGTCAGAGGAGCCGGCGGCCAACAAACCTCAAAGCCGTCTATAAGAGAAGAATGTGTAGAAGCCTGCAGGAATTGAAGAAGTTTGTAATTATTCTTTCATGTCAGCTGTTCTGGGACTTTGCGTGCAAAAATCTCTAAAGAAGCAGAAACAGCTGATCGGTCATGTGAGTCAAAGGTTCGCTACCTCTGAACTTATACAAAAAAGAGGTGTTTCCATCACTCAATGTGGACATTTACGTGTTCAGAAAAGGCGGAGCCCACCTCAAGCTAACGGAAAACCATTTTCCCAAATTCTTTTTTTAAAAATTTGATCATTTTCATTTACTTATTCTGATGCGATACTTCAAAAGAATGCAAAGCAGTATATGCTATGGAACCATGGCTACTGAGAATGGACTTTTCAGTGAAATATATATTACAATGCATAACTAGACCCATGTACATTTTTGTGACATGTGCAGTTACATTATCCACAACGTTTCCAGCAGCACACAGCAATCCTTCATTTTATTCAATGTAATGCTTTTTTTTTCATTTTGGTCGCCGGTGAACGACATCATCTCCAGACGTCTCCATTTGCCTGCTGTAATTGTGGAAACACAGTAAACACCAGATGATACAGCAGAGATATCGTCTGGTGATATATACATATATATAGAGAGCTAGACGACACATTGAATGCTAAGTTTGGAATTAATTATTTGCTCGAGGCCATTTCACAGACAGGAATGACGTAATGTGAACGTATGTGACTAAAGTTGAATAGAATAGAACTTTAACACATTACTTTGTCTGTTAACAGATTTTTTTTCTGCCTGGATCACATCAGTAAAATTTCAACAGTGATAAAGCAACAACTCTCATGATCCAATGATACCTCACAACCTTATCAAACTATGTCTTCTGCTACTATTTTGGTTCAAAGACTCCATAAGTTAGAAATACACAGTGAGTGTTGACGAAGACATCCTGTGTCCATCTATTAAATGTTTAAAATGTATGTAACTAGTGAATTACGGTGACAGAAAGGGAGCACATGCAATTTTAGAAAATGTAAAAGTGACTTGCTTATGTGGGTAAATCCCATTAGACACAAGTATTTTTTTTATGTTTTATGTCATAAAACATGTCTTGAGGGGAATCTATAACTGCAAAGGTCAGACATTTTTCAAATGTGACACTTTTGTGCCGGACTGCATTTTCACATGATCATGTTTTGCATTCTCCATCTTGTTATAGAAGAGTCTTTTATCCTTTTTTTTTTTTTCATCACCGAGACTAATGCCTAGAGAGTTTAGACACAAACATAAAGACGCATTATCATAAAGAAGCAGTAGAAGCGGAAACTTTTAGTTGAGTGTTTGAGTGGAGCTCTAATAACACTGAAGTCTACAGTTCCCATACAGCAACACAATAGCTTACTATACGTCTTCTAAATTCCACACATACAGGCGTTCTGTTCAGAAATGTGGCCCTCTGGATATTAATTCATTTGTTCTATATACTCACAGTAGTACACACACAGGATTCTCTCAGATTGTATTGATCAGGTTCAATTATACTGAATATAGAGAATCAAAGCCACAGGGAAATACTGGTGCAGTTATTGCAGCTACTGAGCCTGCTGATGTTTCCTTCTTCCCTTTCATGTATTTTATTATGATGACTTTGTTTTGGCAAATGCTCTGGTGTCTTGCTATCCTTTTGTTGCGTTCTCAGTGCTTTTTCAATTAGCGTGATTGAATGCTACGTTGACTGAAATGATTACCATGAAACTGAAATAACTGTCTAATATAAGCTTCGTTGTCACGCTGCCAGGGGTTTTTCTGGGAAGGAACGGCGCTTTAAATGTTTGCAAAGGTGTGTATGTGCACTCACCAGCACTTTGTCAGGAAAACCTGTGCAATCCAGTGCAATCCGACATAACCGCTCTGCTACAGAGGCGATAATTTAATAATTTATTATCGAGGTTGTAGCGGGTGGTGGTGGTGCACTGGACCACATTATATTGAAAAGTGCTAATATTTGGTCCACCCCATTAACACAGACAGGGGAGGCAAACGACTGTTTTCAGCCTGGCACCTGCAAACTGACCTCAATGTGTAAAATAAGCAGAGCTCCCCTTTAAAAAAACGGACTCTGCGACAACACTGCAGTTGCAGAAACGGTGGAGCCATTATAAAACACCATGCAAAACACATTAACACCTGTAACAATGTATGAACACATAAAATGAGACATTCAGACAGTCTGCTGCCCAGGTGCATGCTGGGAGGTTTCCATTCAGGCCTACTTCCAGATGCTTTAGTATAAACACATATAAACAGCTAATTTCAGGTTGATTTAGACTGTAAAAATAAACTATCTTAGACTACGCAACCTTTTTTAAAAATTATTTCTGTGAACTGCTGCTAATTCAATACTTTCGGCTCAGTCTGTGGCATTTGTGATGGCGAAGTTTCTGCACCTTTTTAGATTTTGTTTAGAGTTCACTTATTTGTTAATTTTTTACAGGTTTTTGACAACATATAGAACCCTGCGCACACCAGTTTTTTGTGGTTAAAAAAAAATAAAAATTAGTCCACATCAGTATTTTTGCATGTCAAAATAGCAAAACACTGGATCTTAGCTTGCCATAGCTACTGCACATCAAATTCTACTGATGCTAGTGTCCTCAAAAAAGTGAAATGTTGACCACACACTGTATTTTCAGTTGGACATGTGGATACATGTGCTCCAATACAACCCTTGTTCGAAAATGTTTTACTTTATTTGAATTTCCAAGAGCATATATTTTTTTAAAAATCTGTTGGAGCCATTTAATCATTTAAATCTGCGCCATACATTTCTGTCTGTGTTCTCAGTAAATTTCATAGCTGTAGGAGTTATATTTCTGCAGCTAAATAACATTTAAAATGGCTTTCCAATCAAGAAAGATGTTTTATTTAAGGTTTAAAAAAATTTTTTTTTAAAAAGTCACCAGGTCTAAAAATATGAAATTCTCAAAATTCCACGAAAACTATTTGATAGAACTTAGTTTTGCTCCGATGGACGCACTTAAGAAGAAAATCAGAGGAAGTGCAGCAACACAACACGGATCCTGTTGTTTTGTGTCTTCATAAAAGAGTCAAAATATCTGATATCCGAAAAATAATCCAGCGCAGTTAGAACAACAACACGAACTAACAAAAACATTAAGATTAAACTTGCAGATTAGAAGAAAAGTATTAGAATATAATCTCTGTGGATTAGCACAGAAAATATTGCAAATTATTTTTTTTTGTCTCACTGTATACATTGCTGTAGCAGCAGACGCCATGGGGCCTTTTAACCCCAGCACAAATCAATAAACAGAGACTAGGCTTCGTCCCAAAGGAGAGGCAAGTAAAAACGCTTCTAATACTGCAGGATACGTTCAGAAATTGCCCTACTGTTTGCTGCTGTGTGTAAGCGCGCCCGCCAGATGCCAAACTGTCTACACTTCCTGAATTTACATGATGCAAAACGCCGCGAAGACGTTACCCAAATCCTCACGCAGACAGATTACCAAATAAACAAGGCTGAGTTATAGCGTTCCTAATCTCAAACACACATCAGGTTGCAGACGCTCTGGCACAGATTTGTTTGGTTTGAGAGTTAATGAGTTTGGATTTAGGACACTAATTTGGAGTCGGACTCTCATTCGGCAGTGTGTTAAAAACAGCTCAGTGATGAAAAGGAGAAGTAGCACGGCCTCGGGCCACATCAAGAGACTCTGTTGAGAAAATGTGGGTTTCATGCTGGGAAGTTGTTCTTAGTATGGTGAACATGGCCTTCTAGGAATTTAAATAAAAAGGAGAGATGCTCTTAAACAGGCAATCCTAAGTAGACTTTGACCATCCTGCTGTATTTTCCAACCAGTCAAAAGCACTTGAAAATGAAAAAGACTATGATGAAAATTAATTAGATTTTTTTATTTTTTTTTTGCACCTAAAGTTGGATTCAGATGTGTTATGTGAGGAGGCAGTCATGTGTGAAGCTCCATGCCTGACCTCAAGTTCAATCTGTTATTGGTGTTCTCTGCTTGCTCAGAGTTTCGGAACACTGAACAACTTTATGTGCTGTTTTGACTTGTACTCTTAATCAATTTCCTATATGCTGAGCCAGTTTTATGGCCCCCAGGCCTGCAAAAGTCATTCAGATCTTTCTTTAGAAACTCAGGCTGCTGACCTGACAATATTGCAGACTTTCTGCTGTGCTTAAAATCGTTAAATGCATCCAAGGAGCAACTCCAGCTTCTGTTTTTTGATCGCATTTCACCATTATGTTCACTCTTTGGCTGCGTTCCTTTGGTCAGAGATGTGTGTCAGCTGTCTATCAAGAGAACACATTCAGGGTCTGTCTGGCTGTCTCTCTTTCTCTTCATGCCAAACTGTGCTGGAGTTTAATTCACACCTCCACTCCAGTGGGAGCCTTTTTATTCCCTCTTTTTTTTCATATTATTTTTTGTTCGAACACCTGTGGTGGGCGTGAAGAAGCACTCAATTTGTCAGCGTTTCTGTTTATCAGTCAATGTACAGCCATCAACAGAGTGAAAGCGAAAACTTTCCCGCATACGGCAATGCAACTGCTTTGAGCACAAGGCCCTGAGAGTGTGAAAGCATAAATTACAGGCTAATGGCTGACAGAGCGGCAAAAGAAAGATAGCGGCTGATAGCGAGTCAGCAGCTCAGAGCGCCTCGCTTGCTCTGTTTTTCACAGCATCTGGTAAACAATAACAAGGATGTGCGAGCAATTGCAGCATTGCAGTAGCATGTTTTTTTTTTTTCCTCCAGAAATTAGTATGAAAATATATTAAGATGCAGATTTGCGCTTTCTTTTAGAACTTCAATGGTTCATTTTAAGATTACAAGGTCTCTAAATAAATCACAGGTTTATTTATTGGCTGTGCTTTAAAGTGCAGTGAGTTAAGCGCCTGTTTGAATGAATGAGTCTCTGTTGACTTGTGGATACTACAGGCTACGGAAGACTACAAGTGCATGTGTCGGAAATGATTATTTGCAGCCCAGGGGATCATGCTTGCTTTGTTTCTTCTCATTTTCCACACTTTGGACTTCAGCTCCAACACAGGAGCTTCCATTTAGAAAAATTTGCTGATGTCATTGCTGCATGCATTATGCATTAGTGCAGAACAGGGTGAATGCAGGACTTTCTTCAGTGGCGCCTCCAACTCAGTGCAAACGAGAAGGAGCCGCTGGTGGATTCCTGCAGGACAAAAAAAAAAAAATCCCCCCAGTGAACACAGTCTTGTTCAAACACACAAATACCTACTGAAAATGAGGAGATCAAGGGTGCGTGTAGTGAGGATTATTTGGTGTAGACACAAAGGAAAAAGGGCAGCTGTTGAAATGTGGTGCAAATTTTAAACAAATTTTCAGAACGTGTACAAAAGAGAATAATACACACGATTCCATCCAATTACGCAATGTAGAAATTAGGATTTGTGTGTGTCGGATAAGCAGCTGGTTCCTGCTAATTCCTCAGTTGGGTGCCAATAAACCACTGCAGAAGAAGAAGATGCAACAGCACGCTCACACCTCAAACAAACAAAACGCTAAAGATGTCAAATTTGGTGTTTTTTTTTGACACATTACCAAAAAAAAATCTTTCCCATTTTTTAAAAATCGCTTGCTCATTTTCAGGCAACCAATCTTGTATTACATGACACCGAATGTGTTTGTATTGTAACACTAAAAATAGTCGTTTTAAACATGTTGTGAAAGATTTTTTTCTTTTTAAACTCAAACTGTGATGTTGTCCAAACCTGAATAAAGTCGTTTTGATGGCTGAACTTAACCAAACAGTGAGTGAGACCTGAAAGTATACAGTTAGTGAAAGCAAAGCTAAATGTGAAGAATAATGATCCCACAGGAGACACAAATCTTCGTCTTCTGGGTGGAAGTCCAGTTGCTAGCTTATGCCTCCATCATACTGATGTAAACTTTGTGTTTCTTTCAAACTTGAAGCCTTTTCCACTCCATTACACTCTCATCTATTTGGGGGGGAAAAAAACCCAAACATATTTCTTTCCAAATGTAGATGAGAATGCAGTTCACTAGTATGAGAACGTAATATTTGTAAGATGGGGTTGGAAGCTTCAGTCTATATTTGAATGCTTCATATGCATCATGATTTATTCACTGACTTTGGTCTCATTGTATTTTGTTGGATATTGCTTCACTGGAAGGTATAATAGGAAGTGTTTCACATTAAAGTATCTAAAACCGACTACACCAGTGTTGTATGTTTTGTGTGCTTATATTGAGCCCAAATGTTTCCAGTGATGTTCTAACCTTGGGAAAACCAGAGAAAATGAATATCATGATAGCGAACATTACATGCAGCCATTTCATTAGAATGAAATGGCATAACCTAAACCTGTGTGACCAACATGAGTAAGCCTTTAGTACCTCGTTAATTAGTCATGTTAAAGAGATTTTCAGTGGCAACCATGATGAAGACTACAACTTGACTCCATGCTACTTCACAACATTATCAGACTGCGTCTTTTGTTTTTGTTTTGATTGAGAGACCCCCAGAGGTACAAGTGACACACTGTGTGCTTAATTGATGCAGCGTTTTCATTCTAGAACTTGCAGTGTTTTGATTGTACAAACTGAAAATGAGCAAATAAACACTTACTGTAGATAGAAACACTTCATGATTTAGTCTTTCATTTTCTTTCTGGTGGTGTTTACACTGGGTTTTGACGTATGAAGCAAGGGGAATGAGCTTGAATTTATTAAAACTAACAGGACCGATCCAGCCACAGTGACCCATACTAAACACCTATGAAATGAGACAGAAACCAATGTTGTACAGGCACATCGTTACTGTGTGTTGTAGCTACTTTTTATTTGCTTTTTATTGGAGAATTGATGAAATGCCCCAAGCAAAACACAAGCCCAGTGCTGCTCTGCTTTTACTTTACATTTCACATGACGTGTCAGGGCTTACATTCATCCATGTCACCATGGTATACATATTATAAGATCCACTCTTCATGGTTCACAGCCACAAGATGGATTTAAGAGTGGTTTAGCTTCTGAAATCACATTTTTGCAATGAAAACTATCTGTCTGGATGGATGGAAGCTCGTCCTGAGTGCAGTTGTTGGGTCTACAAGTGACAGCTTTCACATCAACCCAATCACACCAAACAGATTAGATGTGAAAGCACCCTAAGGTGCTTTGGAATCGACATGGTGACCCCTGAAACTTTTCTAGGACACCGTGGTGACATCAGTCCTCTCGTATGTTGTGGTCTGTAGCATCTCAGCAGCAGAGAGAGGGAACACTGCATATCTGTTGTCATTGCCGCTGTCACACTCTTCAATCACTGCAGTCAGTGCTGCCAATTACAACCTCCTGCACTGCCGTCTCAAAGACTTTGCACACTTTAGTTTTTGATTCCACAAGTACAACAACTACAGTTTAGGCTGCACGCACAAGATATTTCACTCTGCATCCAATTTCATTCCCTGTTCCCTCTGTAATTTTTTGTATTTAACTTTTTATTGCAGCTTTATTGTCTCATTAGGCTTTATAGTGTTTTTAGTTACTTATCATTAAATCTGTTCTTTTTCTGCCGTGGAGCTTCCTGCTTATTGAAACTGTTTAATTTGGCTACAGAACTGATTCAAAATAAAAAACAGAAAATATCTACTGTGCGCATGCAGACATCAACCTGATGGAGAATGCAGCTTAATCCGCACCACTAGCTTCCAGGACAGTCTGTATGGGGCTGGCTCAGGAAATCCAGCTCTTCATATAGTAAACGTAGGAGGGATTAACTCCAGTGATTCACAATTCAGGTCAATCTTCCCCGGCAACAACAGAGGGAGAGATTTTGCTGGTATTGATGGATACTAAACCCTAAAGAGCTTCAGCTTCAGGACTGAAAATAAATAAATAAATAAAATATGAAACAATCCCTCCTTTCATAACATAAACTGGTGAATTCATAAATGCTAAATCTCTGTTGAGCTCCACTCGCAGACCTCAAGTGTCCCAGAACTGGAGGTAACAAGGTTGCGAGAGTGACGAGCAACAACAGGAACATTATTTAGCCAGTCTGGCAGACGTAGAAGAAGCAGGCCAGGCAGTGAGAAAGTGGGCTAAAGTCTCATTACGAGGCAGAGCACAGGTTACCTCCCGCGAGCCTCTGCTCTCTTTGCATCGCTCCTCTCCCCCTGCTCTGGTTGGACTTTTCCATCTCAATGAGATGTTAGGTTTACTTTGGCTGAAACTCACAGTTGGAAAACAATAATTCTGAGCGACTGCCTCATTTACCTCGAGCTACCTTTCAGTGTCAGCTGGAGTTTTTAATAGCACAGCTTTATTCACTGCTTTTGAAACACTGCAGATGGATGTTAAAGCCTGTTGTCACTTGTAGAAGACGCTTAAGATTCAAGGTATATATTTAGAGCCTCTTTATTAAAACTTAAACACTCAGTTTCTCTAATAGATATCTCTACTTGACAGCGACCAGTCCAATTAAAATAGACAGTACGGACCTTACAGCAGAACTAGGACACTCAAATATCAGCTGGATCACATGAGATTGAAATGAAAAGTAATGAATGGTTTTAACACCCAGCAGTGGAAGCTTGATTCTAAACGGCAGAGAACCAAAGTTGTCATAATCAATCTAAAGGTCTTTTCGCAACGTTAGCTTTTTGACAGAAAACCGCTTTCAGCCGCTGCTGATCTGTCACATTTCATCTCATTGCAATTTCATGGGTAAACATTTGTGGAACGAAGTGGAGAAATCTCCTGTCTTCATCTGAAATGAATGGCCCAAATGTTTCATTGCCTCTGCAATCGCCTGGTGGTTAATATCTATTGAGATGAGTGTATTAAAGCATGTCCCATATGATGAGCAGCTCCCTCCTCCCCCTTGACGGAAGAAGGAAATTACAGCTCAACAGAACATCATTTCATTCAACTTGTATATTCATTAAAGGCAGATAGGAAGTGACAGCTCAGGTTTTAATCACAGCCTTTCGAGGGAGGGGAAAAAAAATCGTTTAAGAATTGCTTTTCATTACCGCTTCATAAACATGTTCCATCTTTTTGATCTGACCTGCAGTTGGGACTGAGGTGTTTGATTAGTAAAGGAAAGAATGGGATCTACTTTCATCAAAGCAAGGTGGTTCGGTTTAGAAGAGGGTTTTTCTTCCACTAGAAGGGAGCTTAATTTCTTAAAAGTCGGGGTGATAGATCAGCTCGATGACAGAGATAAACCACTGGTTCAGCAGGAGTTTCTTTCACTTAATTTCACAAAGTCACCAAGCCTATAAATCAGTGTTGGATCTCAGCTGAGTTCTGCATGGACTGCCTCACTGCTGCTCTTTCCATCTTGATGGGACACCAGCATGCTAATTTACCATCTCATGTAAAAGGAATAATATCAGGAGGTTACTGGGTTTCTTCAGTCCCCTACTGATAGTGTGCTGCATGTCAGTGCAAAGGGAAAAACTGCAGAGCGAGGCAGCGTTGGAAACCCAAGAACTCCTGTATCTCTGTCTGCTGCCACGCTCCTGGGCTCTAGCTGGTCTTCTGTTGCAAGCGAGCGTCTTCACTTCCTCTAACTGTGGCTCCATCGCTCTCTTTGCTGGGAAGTCTGCCTTATGAATCTTTTTAAGGAGCTATACATAAGCAAGAACTGGCAAACATGAGAGAAATTTTACATGGGCAGCTTAACTCCTACACTGTTCTGTCCGTCTGCAGGGAAATACATGGGAATAGGCTGTGCCTGCATTTTGATACTCTCATTTGGGATGCCAAAAGTTCGGCCAGCGACTGAATGAAAACAATCCTTGGTTGAACAAAATGGAGCAATTTTTTTAAAAGGCCATTTTCTGCCTCAGGCTTGTTTGTGGTTCACTATGAATGCACATCAGTTGCATCCACTTGTTTACTTGGAGAAAGCTGCCGCGAATGTTGAATACGAAGATTTCTACCAACTCTAACAGTGAGAATGAGTTTCTGTGACGGTACATTTTACATTCACAGCTGGATTCCAGTCAGATCAGTCGGAGTTTAACAAAACCAATGTTGTGATCCCAAATCTGAGCAGGTTTTGTGAGTGTAGCGTGTTCACGTTGGAAAAGTGGCAAAAAGTAGTGTACGTAAAACAGTCAGTATTCTGAGTGCGCTGGTGGTCTGAAAACACACTTTCTGTGGACCACAAACATTTATTTCAGGTTTTGGCCAATCCACATAGAATATGATGAGATAATTAATTAAATTTGTGGAATCTTGGCAGTAGCGCCAGATGAAAAGTCAGAGTATCACCAAAGTCAGTAGGATTCTTATGGGGCCAAATCAAACTCATTGTGGTGCCACAGAAAAAGTCGGGCGGTTACTGCATACTATCCAGTCGTTGTTTCTAGTTCACACAAACAAGGTGGTGGGTTCACGGACAGACACAGGGATAGGAAGGTTATTTCAAAATGTATCTCAACACAACTAGAGATTCCTTCTTAAAAAATATAACATGTCAGTAACATAATCAATCATCACAAGATTCAAGTAATGTAAGTGCTCAGGGCTTACATTAATGTTAATTTGAAGTTCACCCACAAGGTCCCATAATGCAGACATACCCCAAATGATTTATCAATAATTAGGACAAATCTAGGGCTGCAGGGTGGTGCAGTTGGTAGCACTGTTGCCTCGCAGCAAGAAGGTCGCCAGTTCGTGTTCCGGTGGGGGCACCGGAATCTTTCTGCGTGGAGTTTGCATGTTCTCCCCGTGCAGCGTGGGTTCTCTCCAGGTTCTCCAGCTTCCTCCCACACAGTCCAAATACATGTTGAAGGTAATTGGTGATTCTAAATTGTCTTAATGTGTGAATTGGTTGTCTGTCTCTAAGTGTAGCCCTGTGATAGACTGGTGACCTGTCCAGGGTGTCCCCTGTCTTCACCCTGAGTCCACTGGGTTACGCTCCAGCCTCCCACAACCCTAGTGAGGATTAAGCGGTGTATAGATAATGGATGGATGGATAGTACAACATCTTTTAATTACTGTGTTTATAGTTTGATAAACATTAAAAAAAATAAAAATAATTGTAGTTAGAATTCATAACTAAAACAAGTGACTGGACAGCTTGGTATCATATTTTTGTTCTTATTGATTACAGAGGTCTTGTTCTGCATGTGGTCATGGAAAATGTCTGCATGCACCACACTGCGACTACTGCAGGCAGCGTACCTGTGAAACTGAAAAGTCTCATAACAAAGCACTTGACATGACAGATGAATATAAATAAAAATATCCTAAATGTTGTGATGGAGCTCATCACTTAACAGGAGGACAATATTTTTGAAACAAATTATTAGAGTGCAGCTAACAAAACCTTGACTCTGTGTGTGACAGCTCACCTGTCAAATCTGAAAGAAAAATACACAGTGTCATTTATGGTTAGATCCAGATCCATTCTGTGTCCATGTCGAGGATAATTTATAATTCTAAGTTGCCACAGGCATAATTTTACATAAGGATCCTGCTGCAGGTGTTTAATAAGCTCATAAGAAAGACTCCTACAAACAGATGGAAGTAACAAATTGAGCTGCAGCTCCTGTTAATGTTGTAGTTAAACCCAGAATAAACTCTGTATTGGTGTCAGTATTTTGATCTTTTACAGTCTTCAAGGCAGTAAAGTTGATTTCAGCCTGTCATTTATATGAAATTGAGGAACAACTGAGGCAAAACTCACACAGGAGTTTTGTGTGTGTGTGTGTCC
>NW_007577757.1:928317-938668 GCF_000690725.1 Stegastes partitus | reverse complement strand
CCTCAACATGTTTTTGGACTGTGTGGGAGGAAGCCGGAGAACCCGGAGAGAACCCACACTGCACGGGGAGAACATGCAAACTCCACGCAGAAAGTTTCCGGTGCCCCACTGGGACGCGAACTGGCAACCCTCTTGCTGCGAGGCAACAGTGCTACCAACTGTGCCACCCTGCAGCCCTCAAATAAAATACTCAATGTCTGTTTGAGTCCTCCTTGTATTTATGAAATAGAATTATCCACCTGCAGCAAAGTAAAAATGCCTGTGAGTACTTTGGGACGGGAGGAGCTCACAGCGGCACCGCTGCTTGCTGAGGACAGTAACTGCAGAACAATACGTGTTTTCACATCAGAGTCTCCAAAACACCAGAAAAATCTCCATTAACACCAGAAAGAGTCGCTAGATTTGTCGCTAGTCACTTTTGGCAAAAAAAAGTCGGCAAGAGGATTTGGAAAGTCGCCAGATTTAGTGAGAAAGTCACCAAGTTGGCAATACTGTGTGTGCTGAGGGTGTCGCACATCGCCGAGTGTGACACATATTTTGAGCGACAAAAAAAATTAAACACGTTTTATTTTAATGTTACAAGATCACCATAATCTTCAAATTCAGAACTGCATTTTAAAAACTAGCGAACTGAAAAAATAAATTTTAATTAAATACTCATTTTCCAAAGCCATAAGGAGCCGCAGCAGAGGGATGAAAGAGCCGCATACGGCTCCGGAGTCGCAGGTTGCCGACCTCTGGTCTATATAATTCTTTAGTCTACTCAAAAACATATGAAGAATTCATTTACAAAAACAGATAACTCCATCTTCACAAACCTTCAGAAAACCCACTTTTTCATCGTCTACCTGAGATAATATTAATCAAACTTAAGTTATCTCTATTTGTGTGATGTCATTTCTACTGAGTCAGATCCACTCAACTTCAGTTTGATTGATATTATCTCAAGCAAACAACAACAAAAAAAAGTTTCCTGAAAATTACAAAAATTGAGTTATCTATTTTTGCAAATGAACTGTTCATACGTATGAAACTGTAAGCCTGCTAAAAATTCCTATTTTTACAAAATGCCACGGTACTCCGATTATGCCTGTTTTATGCCAGAAAACAGTTACCTTTTTGTTGTATCCTAATGACATAACACTGCTCCATGTGTTCTGCTGCTTCCCCAGCCAGAGGAGACACAACCCTGGTAGTGTGACTAAAAATACCTAACTATAACACGTGGATTAAAAAAACGTACACATACAAACAGATGGCACTCGGTAATATTTTTCCCATTAAGGGCCACGGTGTGGCAAAGGCATCTGTGTGCAAGCAACAGGGCAAAGAGGATTACAATCCTGCCTTGCAGCTCAAATCGAGCTTGTTTTTGTCTGTATTTTTCCTTCCCATTGTCATCTAATGCAATCATCCTTCAATCAGTGTTCAACGGTGAAAATCTAATCACACTGGTTTGAGGTTTCAGAAAGCCATCTGCTTTAATCCAATTCTTGACAAATATCCCTGTCACGGCGCTCCCTCTGCCACCATAACTACTACCCATTTCAGCGGGCTAATTTTACAGGTTCATCTTGTTAGGGATGAGACAGATGTGAAGGGTTGACAGTATTTGAATTCTGTAGACAGCCACTTACACCTTCCACACCCATGCCCATCCCACCCAAGAAATACTGTTGCGACCTCGGGTAGCCTCTCAGATGTCTGGACAATGACAAACAGACACTGAGCTTCTCTCCGTCTGCCAAGGCCCCCTGCCTTGTGCCATATCTTGCATTCTCCGGTGCTTGGGCGTCGGAATGCCCTTCCGAGGCATCTTTGCAATCCTAAAGGGCAACTCACTCAACTGTGAAAAACAGTGGAAATACTTACACTTGCCATAAATGCCCATAAGCTAGGCAATCTTTCATGCTTTATAATGTTGTCCTCGGCAACATGGCAACACTGAAGGCCTCTGATAGGGGAAACAAAAGACAAATGACTGACCGTGCCCTTTTCTAATCTATCAATTTCTTCTAGAGCCTTTTGTCCTTCAAGCCATGTACAGCGTGTGGGCCTGGCTGCTCGCAGCTGTGATTGTATCGCCCTGAAAATGCCTTGGACACCGTCTGAACTTGTGCAGGCACATTTATTCGGTGACCTTTAAGCTAAAACCACCTTGACTGAGATGTTCTCAGGGATCACCCTGACATATCTGCCTCCTTGCTACAAATAAGGCTTGTCAAGTTCCAGGAAATCTCTATTAGGCACTCCTGGACAAGCAAAAATTAGATGTTTACAGGCAGATGTGGCATTTATACGGGGCTCCATAGGATCGCTTAGTGATGTTTAGCATTTCCTGGCACTCTGTAAAGCCATTGGAGTGTCTCCATCCTGCTGGGTAAGTGAGTGGACTGGTACCATTAGCAGACAGACTGCGAGCACTGGCTAGAGACTTAAGACCCATTGTTAGAGGAGCAGTTTAAATACCAGCATGTTGTTAATACCCCCACACGCTGATTCACACATACTGCCTCTTCACATGCATACGGAAACACACGTTCACGTCAACACTCCTACCTTTGTGTTCATTTTCCAAGGAACTGCCACTGTAATGTGCAATAGCCTTTCTGTCTTCCAGTGTGTGTGTGTAGAGCAGTCAGTACAGTATATAACAGTGTAGTTCTTCTCTGGTAAGAGAGGTGAATTGTGCTGTATAACCACTTAACCCTCACTCCCCCCCTATGCCACCCTCCCATGGCAATCCCAATAAAACCCGGATTATTTTTATAACAAAACATACGGCTGCTGACTTTACAAGCTCCCCTCCAGCTCCTGGGTGGGGGGGCGGGAGTGTGTGGGGTGGAAGAGAGGAAAAAGGAAAGAAAGGCCAGGTCAAACCCGCTCTGTGTCTCCAAAAGGGCAGCGTATCCAGAACCATCAATGAAGGCCTTTTCTGCTGGGAGGAAAAATAAACACCCTTACCAATTCTTTTTCTTTTGCTTTTTCTTCAGTCTGGCACTACAGAAGGCACTACTTATAGCTACAGTTCCCAACCAGGCCTGGTGGCTTTACTGTGCTGTCTGCTATCATCAGCTTTATCTTGTGGAAAAGGTCAAGTTTAGATGTGTTTATACAGTTTAAGAGCTTCTTCCTGTCTGCTACAAACGAAGGTGGCAGAAAAAAAATTGTCTTGAATTTTGTTGAATCCTGGAGAACTGCTTGCCATGAATACCAACATTTATACTACTGCAATTACAACAGAAAGAAACTACTTTCCTCTCCAGTGTTAGGCAGGAGCAGCATTACGAGTTTAACTATATTTCTCAGTAGACGTGTGGTAACAACTTTTCTGAATCAAATAGCTTTTCAGCAATAAAGCTCTTCTGTTGATCAAGTAGTGCGTCAGCATCCACAAAGGCTACATTCCCTTAAAAACATTTTAGATTTCTGGCAAACAGTTGTGATTAAAGTTCGGCAATGTTGACACAAATATGTACCAAGGTCATATTTTCATATGCAAACTAGGTTTATGGCAAACATGTGGTGGACTTCTAGCTAACTTTGTGGAAAACATTTAGCAAACAACCCAATCCTTTAGCTGAACCCACTTTATCCTTCACAGGGTTGTGTCTTTGAACTGTGGACAGCTGACTAGCAGATCTGAACCCATGACCTTCTTTCTAAGCCAGAAGTCCACCAGACGTTTTCCAAAACCCTCAGCTACAAATGAAAATAGTAACTTCTACAAATTTTTGTCAGTGTTTTTACTGCTTAACTACGACTGTCTGCTAGAAACCATTTTTCCTGGAATTGGTGTCTGTGGCAAACACAAGTTGACATGTTAGCAACTACTGGCAAACTTGTAATCAAGATCTACTAGAGGTTTAGAACTACTGGCAAACTGTGGTGGTAAACCACCAGCTAAAATATTTGCTAACAGTGGCAAACTTCCTATTATTGGCCAAATGTCGCTGGAGGTTTGTCACTAATGGTCAACACTGGCAAACAGGAAAAGAATAAAATAAAATGTAAAAATAAATTAACTTCAAAAAGAAAAATACTTGGCATGGTTTTGTGCAACTTGTGCAAAAAAGAATTTGCATACCACCAAAGCATGTCAAGCTTGCCACCTGAATGCAAAGCATGTTGAAGCGAGCACAGAAACCGCCGGAGCTGTTAGCGCTAGCAGTCCTGGATAGCGACAAATTTTTTTAATGCGCTATTTTTGTTGTAATTAATTAATCGTAATTAACGCGTTAATGTGTTAAAGTTCCACCCCTAGTTTAAAGAAATAAAAACAAGTCAGAGCTTATTCATAGTGATAAGAACCAGTTAATATGTCATAAATATAATGCTCCCGATGAATATGCAATCTTAGCAGTAGTGCAATGGTTAGCGGCTCCTGTTTCAAAAACTATGATCATCCCTTTACATTCTCCTTCTGTAGTTAAGCTGTTTTACTAATTGAATGCTTCTGTGTTATTTTAAGATTGTGCAAAGTTATGCAGGTTTTGTCCGTTAAACGCCAGGTTCCAAAGAAAATGTTATTAAAGCTGGGGAGGGTCGTGCTTATTTAACAAGTCAAGCACAGGATTCTGTCCCTGCTGATCCTCACACCAATAATTTCGACGCAGTGCCTAATTTTAAACATACTGCAGGAACACTGGTTGTCCTCTCTGTTTAGTTTCCCTGATGACTTCCAAGAGAGGCTGTTAAATTATTGGATAGTTTGACTGTGAAACAGCAGCAACTGCCAAAGAGGAGTATGATTAATATTCCAGGTACTATAATTCACAAATACTTGGACTCCTTTCAAAAGTAATGCATTAATTTGCTTATTATCCTCTCAGAAACAGATTTTTGCAGCACTATGCTACCTTGCTATCACAGCTGCAGGATTGTCAGTTGCATCCTCTTATCCTCTAAAATTGGAACTCAACTTAATTTCTCTTCCTATCTCTGCTGCTTGATAAAATCAAAGTTGAGAGAATAATTCCTGCAGGCAACTTTTCAGCCATTTCTCATCTCAGCTCGGCGCGATGCACGAGGGGGACGATGACTAATTCTATGAAAATTAATCAGGACGACTGGGGAGGTGGGGATGGATGGGGGTGCATTTCCTGGATAATTCAACTTTTAATCTTACATTTAGAAGTGGTGATAACAAAAGTAACGACTTATTTCAGTGATTGGAAACTGTAATGTGGCATTACTTAAATTGAAATCGTAATTTGTTTCACTCTATTGTTGGGCGGCTCGGTGAAAAAGGCCGGGACAGGAGGCTGGGATGGGGTGGAGGGGGGGGGTTTTCAGGAGCTGCTGCATCAGCATGTGTGCGGTAATGTGATAGCGAGGCCTGGCCGCACAGAGAAAACACAACCAGCTCTCCAACAACCCAGTAAGACCCTTAGAGGGGCGCAGAGCGGGGGGCGGTGGGTGGACGGCGGCTGGGCGGGCCGGCTGGGCAGCACCGCTTCAGTAATTATGCTGCTTTCAAATACTGGTGGAAATGTTGTAATTCTAAAGCACATGAAGAACATTAAATGCAGAAGTGTGACCTTGAGGGAGAAATAAAATACGGAAACTGTGCCAGCACCTGCTGGCAAATACCAGGCTTTTACTTTTTTTCTACTTTTTAATCTCTTTTAGTGCCATATGTCCCTGCTTTTCATTTTACTGTAGTTGTCGTGTTTCCATTTTATTACGCATTATGAATTCTATTATTCATGTATTCTATCTTCTATGCAGTGGAAGCTCCCAGTATCTGTGTGCTGTTTGGTTTAGAAAATAAAAAAAAGCTTACGTTGGCTCCGATTTTTTGTCAACCAAAGACTTTCTGCTGTACTGTAAGTCATATTTATGACTGGAAGGAAGGGTTTATGTGGAGCACTTGAAGGTAGTACTGCCCTCCTTAAAGTCAGACCTGCTCCACTTTCAACAGAGCTGCATGCATAATTTTGGAAGTAGGAGTTGGTTAGTGGGTGGCGAAGTGGTACTGGAGTTTTATGTTGCCTTCACTTGCTCTGCATGATAGCCCATGCGGACACTTTCCTCGCTGGGGTTAGTTGGAGCCCAAGTTATTTATTAGCTATGTGATAAATCCATAAATAAACAAGGCAAGGATTTGTTGAAAGTCTGTTTCAAGTATCGTGCACTTAATCCAAACACTGTTGATAACTCCAAAGTGCTACACACTAACTGGACTGCTAAGTAGGACCCAGACAAAAACCATGAGCAGAGCAGAAGTACACAACACTTAGCTTTGTAAAAGTCTGGAAACCCACAGGCTGAGGAAAAGGGAAACATTTTCATGCATCGACTAACGAGAACAAAGACTAAGTTGGCACTTGGAATGACTTGTAATTACTTCGGTGACCCCCGGCTTTTCATCTAGCTTCATCATCTGGTCATAATTTGCATTCATAAGCAAATACCTGCAAAACTAAAAATAATTTACTGCTAATGTTTGCACACCGACACGGTAAAGTAAGATGGTGGCCATTGATAAACATTAAACAGGGTTATTCCAGCACAGAGGAATTTTTAGAACCCCTCAAAGACGTTTTTTTAATCAGCGCCAAAGGAAAATCAGCAGCAGCAAAATGATGAGAACTGAGTATAACAACAGCAAATCATAACTTCTTTGAATGGGGTTTATTCGCAATTTATCCACAACTGTTGAGCAAACAGAGCAGAAACTTAAATATGACATCTTTGACTTCCAGCAGTCGGCTCCCCTCTCATCCACAGCTGCTACACAATGTTTACACACGAGGCTGGCGCTTGATAAGCCAGCTAATCTGCACTGTTTGGACTGGGCCTGGATGCTCCACTGTGAAGCTAATGGGATCTCAGTCTTACCGTCTAGAGTCAGGTTGTGCTGGACTCCGGTGGTAATTAATCACAGTTTTACCATTTAGAGTCCAACTCTTTGGTCTGTTTAGCCGCATTAGCTTCCTCCTCCTCCAGCCTCTCCATGTAGCAGGCAGACCATCAGGTGGTAGCCTGCACCTTTAACATTACTTTGTAGTCCACGAACACAGGAAAATGCACAGATTTTTGTCAAATAAGGTAACACAGACTCATTGGCTTTACTGTTCACACCATGGTCATGATTACTGGCAACCTGTCAACCTTCAGAGGCTCTTTGTAAGCCAGATAAGTCTTGATACCTGCCAAACATGTTGTTCAAGTGTTGCAACTGTGTGCATCTTAGTATGTCGATATTACCTTTTAGATAAATACGACCCTGCAGACCTGCTAGCATGACTTGAAAACATGCAACCAAAACACTAAAGCAAACTAACGACCAGTGAGCAGATGGAACTTGTGCAGGTGATTCCAGGAAACAGATTGCAATGGTGCTATTGGGCTACATGACGCACAGAATATGAGAAACAGTGGCACAACAAAGGTAATAAGACAGGATTTTGTATGTCAAACATGTGGTGATTCATTGATAGGACTACAATGGTGTTATTGTAATCCTCGGCGTGGGTGCAGTCGCTCCGAGTGACTCCTAGTTTATGCATGACAGTCAAATATGGAGTTCAAAAATCCTATAAGTTGTTGTTCGTAAGAATTTAGAAAAACTGAGATTATGTGAGTTTACTGAAAGCTGTAATATTATTGAAGAATTAGCAACCACAAGTGACAAAGAAGTTAACACATCTTTGAATAATGATGAATCTTATCTGTAGTTATTCAATTGCTGTTGCCAATTTTCCGAAATGTTTCATCATATTTGCCACTATTTTGAGTTGTTCCAGTGTTCGAATCAATTTCAGCTTCCACTCTTTCTGCTGAACTACTTGAATGTGGCACAGACTGGAGGCTCCAGCTGCGGGGATATGGGGGTGGGGTCGGTGGTCAGGCCGGGACAGATGTGTTTAAGCTGGCAAGGAAAGTAAAATGGAGGAGGAGGGGTGGACAAACTTTCCCCCAAGGCCCTGCTGCTTTCATCGAAACACTTCCTGGTTCTGAACTTAAATCCCCCCTCTGGCACTCCCCAGGGTGGTATCCGCTGACTGGGCTCGGTTTCACCACGTGACAGGCCACATTGTGCTGGTGTTTTATAAAGCGGGCTGCTATTGTAGCTCAGTGACCGGAGAGCTGGATAACTCGGCACATATGGGACGAATTGGGTTGTGGACTGTGTGACATAACGACTCCATGTGACTTTTTCTCTTTCCACTCTCATGTACACATTTTTATACTGTGTACACACAAGTACACGTGTTGGGTCGCACACACATGGAGCTGTGGTGTGGCAGACTCTGGTGGGATCAGGTGGTGATGAGAACAGAGCATGCGACTCTCCACTGGCAACTTGGACATGAACAACACACACACACACACACACACACACACACACACACACACACACACACACACACACACACACAGTGGCTGCTTTGTTGCACAGTTCAAATTGAGTTCTAAATGCGATAATAAACACACACACACACACACACACCTACACACACACACACACACACCTGTGTTGTGTTTGTATTTAGCCTGATCCATTTGGGTAGACAAAGGGAGAAAAAAAAAATCCTTTTGAAACCTGAAACTCTTCTCCATCAGCAGCCCCTGCACTCCCCTTCACCAGGCCAGGAGCAGCAGCAGCAGCAGCAGCAGCAGCAGCAGCAGGAGAACACGGGCCTCTGTTGTCTCAGCCGGAGCCCTTTGGATACATTTTGAACCTCTTCTCCCGACGGACGCAGCAGCATAGAGGCCTTGTTGTACTGAGGAGCATGTGAACGCACTGCTGACTTGAGTGTGGTGAGCAATGTGACTCGTTACAGTAACAAGGTCGGCCTGTGTGTGTGTGTGTGTGTTAGAAAATATTCATACTGCATGTCTCTGCGTGGGCAGGCATAGATATATGGGAGACTTAATGTAAGTATCTGGTTTGCCCATCACTGTTATTGCCCTTTATGACACCAGTACAGAAGAGAAATCTAGAAAATAAAGAATGTGGATCACAGGCCAACGAATGAGTCACATACCGATGCATCTAAAAGTTACATTTCTAAATGCTGTCGCTTACCGGAATATTTTCACTGAATAGCCCAGTGTTAAAATGGTCTTTGAAAAAGCCTTCTAATATTCTAACAGCATCTCAAAGTGTGGCCTCAACATGACTATGGAGTTGACTGACACAAATTGCAACAAACTAAGCTTCACAAAGGTAGCTTTAGATGTCAAGGTATTCTTTTATTTACAATCCTTGTAAAAAACAGCATTATTTTTGCAATAATTATGCTTCCTTCCAAACTGATGGACAGGTCTTTTAAAACCAGGGCTAACACTTCATAAACAACGCGTTTCTTCTTCTTTCTGGCGCTATTCAAAGTCCTGTTTTTTTACATGAGAAACAGGTCTTTATTTTTAAGTATAACAAGTTCAAAAACACACAAAATAGAGATATTATGCTGGATTAAAAGCATTATTGTATGATGATTATATCAGTGTGCTTGTCTGTTTTTAACTACTGATTTTGGTCCAAATCACAGTAGGTCAGCAACTATTGATTGAAATTAAAATTTTGTGCTGTTTGGTCCATAAAGGCTGAATATTAATAACACCGGTGCCAACGATATGGTCATACTTCCACTTTTGCTCCTTGTGTTTCCATTGTTTTCACCCTCTCTCTTTTGTCTCTTGTTGTTCTCTTTGTATCTGTACCTGGGTGTAGCCACCTATTCCTCTTCATGGTCACCTGACACATCTGAGAATCATCTACTCGCCTAATCCACGCACCTGCTGAGGTGTTAAATCCCTGGCTTATTACTCCACTCATTGCTAGATTGTTGTGCCTACTCATGTGGTAGTATCGTCATCCCAAACTACCCTTGTAGTATCTGCCTCCTCGTACTTCCTCCAGTCTAATCTGCAGCTCCTCTGTACTTCTGATTCCAGTCTCCTCTGGTCATCTCTTTGCCAGCTCACTCCCACTCTCAAGCTCCAGTCTGCTACCACTCTCCCCGGTGCCATGTTCACCTCCTCCATCTCCAAAACGGTCAGTCAGCCACCCACTGAGCCACACGCCACACTCAGTCGCCAGCCTTCAGGCGCTTCAGCCACGCACTTCAAGATTCCTACGTCTGCCATCCGCTTGCAACGGCCTCCTCACCTCCAGGACTTCCTCTTCCTCACAAAGACCGTTTTGCAATAAACCTTTTAAAACTGTGAATCCAACTCTGTGTCCTGAAAAAACCCATCCCACAAACAATGTGTGGATAAGATGGACGCCGTGACCATGACCTCACCTGATTTTTTCAAGATTCCAGTTTGGAATTTGCCAGCTGCCACTATGACATTTTGAAACCAAACTTGATGTATGACAGAGACGTTGAAGAAA
>NW_007577757.1:901079-928262 GCF_000690725.1 Stegastes partitus | reverse complement strand
TGCTGTATTAAAAGGGACTTAAAACTAGCAAATGAGACCATAAACTCATTAGGATAATGTTTACTGAAGTAATAAATCAGCTCAGAATAGGATTGTTTTCACATGGACTTCTGTACAACCTGACTTCTTCTTGCAACCACAGGAGTCACCCCCTGCTGGCTGTTTGAAGAATGCAGGTTTATGTCACTTCCAGATTGGCCTTACTTTTAATGATTGGACGCTAAAACTTGTCACAATTAGCTAGTGATGTATTCCTGTCAGCCTCAGTTCAATGTACAACATGTGTTTGTCTACCTGCATAGAATTACCTGGATGCAGACTGATTTCAGATTGGTTCAGCAATGGTTTCATGCTCATGAACAACTGTTTGTCATGGTGTGAGGAACAAATCAGGAGAAAAAAGTAAGAAACAGAAAAAGAGCAAAAACTGACATTGATGCAGCTCCACAGATTGATGTAAGTTGACGTAGAGAAGCAAAAAACTTCTGAATAATATATTTCTTTGATCAGTGTGAAAAATAGTTCCCAGCAACCACTATTACAGCTTCTGAATGAAACATAGCTCACCATTGACTGGTTACAGCAAAACAGCGTGAGAACAACAAAGTGATTATTCCGTCTCGGGGTAGCACACTAACAAAAGTGCTTTTTAAATGTGATGAAGTACAGCTGAACTACTGAAGCTCACAAACAACACATGACACTGATAAATTAGACTGGTCAGACAAATGTGAGTTGAGCCAAATCTGACAACAGTGTGCTGACAAGCTGAACCTGAACGGTCCTAAAATAATGAATGGGTTTGATTTAGGTAACAACTTGACTTTTGCTGTGGCATCACCCTCAGACCAAACTTTATATTTGTCCCACTATTGCTGACAATCTAAAAATAGTCAAGACGTCTCTTGATTACATCCAACAATTTCTTTTATATTCTGACTGGCTGCTAGCGTGACTGTAGGTCTACTCTTGTAAAGGTAGTGTGTCAGAAAAGTTCCAGGACTGGTGTCACAAAAGATATATTTCAAACCCAAACTACAAACTACAAGTTTTCCCCTTCAGACGATCAACCAGCATGTCTACACAGAGATCCTGAGGTGTTTGCCTTTTTCAGTGAGTGAGTAGAGTCGGGAGTTGTGGCAGGACAAGTCGTGGCTGCTTCACCATGACAACACACCTGCTCACAATGCTCTGAGCATCCCACATTTCCTGGCTGAGAAGAACATCGCCGTGCTGGAGCAACCTCCTTACTAACCCCACATGGCTCCGTGAGATTTTTTGTCCTGTTCCCCACACTCAGTCATCAAGGGGACCCGTTTTGAAGACGTGGACGACATCAAGATGTCTGTGACGACGGAGCTGTGGAGGTTCCCAGAAGAATCCTTCCAGGAGTGCATGGCGGCGTGGCAGAGAAAGTGGGAAAGTGGGTTAGACTTCAGGGGCATTACTTCGAAGGGGAAAACTTGTAGTTTGTCGTTTGGATTTGAAACATATATTTTGTGACGCCAGTCCTGAAACTTTTCTGACACACCTTGTACGTCCAACTTGATCCTACATCCATGTGTGAAACTTTAGCTGCAATGTTTATGGTGGGGCAGTTTACACGCTGCATTAACTCACTATATTATCTCTGTCCCTATGCATGTGTTCACACCCCATCTGCATGTGTCTGCATCTTTACTACAACATAAAGTTGAGAATATCGTCAGTATGCTTTACGCACCGTGAGCATTCGTCGTATGTGGACGTCCTCCGGGGCCTCTGGAGCTGCAGAGATCTGCTTAATGCACAGCAGCTACTGGAATCACACTCATCTGCTCTGGAGTGAGCGGGCATAAACAGGGACCCCTGGGAGCCGGTAATATGTTAAACGATCTGACTCCAGTCCTGCTCAACCTTATCCAGCCAAGGAAGTAAGAGATATGAGAGTGTGGTGTGTGTGCCTGTGCATGTCTCTGTGACAAGAGTTCTGTGTATGTGTGGGCATTATGAGGACTGCTTTAAGATGAAAGACACTAAGCCAAGAGAGAGAGAGAGGGAAAAAAAAAGGATAAAAAAAAAAGAGAGAGAGAGAGAAAAAAAAAGATGCAAATTACCAAGACAGGACTGGATGAAATCGAATGGAATTGCTCCTTTGGTAGGGTGGGTGAGGCAGAGCTGCCTTTGTTGGAACAGTTCAAAGGCGGTGGATGTATCTCTTCTGGCTGTAATTTACCATATATATATAGATAGCGAGTGATCCACGTACATGTGCGCAGATAACAGTAAAGGTGTGTTTCAAATAACACAGGATCAGAGAGCATGAGATGGTTGCTGGTGAGAATGCGTCAGACTGAGACTTATCAGCTTGTCCTCCACCTGTTCTGGTACACCGGAGGGAGCAGAGCCAGATAGAAAGGAGCGGAGGAGATACAGAGACAGAAAGAAAGAGAGAATAGAGGATAAAAAAAAGAGTGAGAAGGAGAGAGAACAAAACAGACGCATGGGGAGGGAGGGAGAGAGGAAAACTCTGAGGTCTGGAGAGTGAGATGGCGAACAGGAGAGACAGAGAAGGAAAAACCGATAACTGAGAGAGAGAGAGAGATGGAAAGTGAATGAGAAAGCTATCTTAGGAAATGGAAAGAAGGTTAGAGGAGGAGATATAGAGGGAATGAAAGCTCAAGAGGCAGAGAAAGAGAAAAAGGTCGAATGAACAAGAGAGATAGCAACAGTGTGAGAGATAGACGGCGAGAGGAGGGTGGGTGGCAGAGAGACAGAGAAGTGGATGTCTCAGGCCATTTCCTGTGATGATAGCCAGAGGCTTATTTTTCACCTCCCTCAAAGCCCCCCTCCTACACCCCCTCACCACACTCCCGTCTAACCGCTCCCGCACCACCCACCCTCTCCCCACCAAATCGACAGCCAACTCACACACTCACTCACTCGCACGCTGGCACACGATTTGATTGCGAAGCGTTAACCTCTGTCTGGCTACTGTAAAACGCACGGCGGCATGGCAATAATGGAGTCCGGGAGCAACACATGTTTCTCAGCCCAATCAGCTTTACTCAACAAGTGACTGCTTGAAAATAATTACATCTCATTTTATTCATTGTCAGTGAATTACCTGCTTGAGTGGTCGCGCACAATGGCACCCCGAGATGTGGATACATGGGCGGTGCTGGAGCCGTGGGCTGCAGAGTGTGTGTGTGTGTGTGTGTGTGTGTGTGTGTGTGTGTTAGCATGTTTAAATATATGCTTGTGCGAGTGGTTGGATACAGATTGTTTGATTCTTTCTTCTCTTTTCAGAATGTTCTATAATGTGTACCAAGAATGCTGTTAGCAAACTTATACAAACAAGCAAACTGAACTTTCTGTTATGATTAAGGTCCATTATAATTTTTTTTTTTTTTTACATATTTTCATCAACATGGGCCTGGATTTTCTCAATATGTTATTCAACATTGTGGGAAATAACTGTACTTTAAAGTGAAATCAGATGATCAGTAGCCGAGCATGTACTCTAATTTGTATGTTGAGTAAAAGCAGGAGAAGGTTTGCTTATTTCATCATTAAGCCTGGAAACAATGAACTTGCACATAATATACTGCTTGTTTTCAAGTGCGGCTCCTAGAAGTGGTCACAATGGGCCTTTTTCCCCCTTCAGGATCTCGGGGCAGGTGTGAGGTGGAACAAACATTTACAGGAGCATCGCCAAGTTTAACCAATCAGTGTTTAGCCTTGATTGTAGTTTCAAAGGAGTGCCTAAATTAGAACACCTACTTTTTGTCTCCCCCAGAAATAGCCCTTAGAGACGTTCTCCAGTGGCAGTTCCTGTGGTCGGAACATGCACAAAAGGTTCGGGGGCACCCTATAAGGCCCACAGGTTTCTGCAGTGGAAAATGGCTTTATAATTTTCTCCAGCTGTTGGCTTCTTCTGTGCTCCCTATGATGACATTCTGTGACAGTGCTTGTGATGATCCAGTACCACTCAGTTTCCACTGTAAAGATGCTATGGGATGCTGTCAACAAACTTTCACTCGAGAATGTATTTTTAATGTGGTAAGTTAAGAGAAATCCGAAACTTCGACAACACTTTCAGCACTTTTCAGCGTTGAGTAACTGTAAAAGCAGACTACTAACGGACTTGAAACTCACTAGCCTTGTAACATTAAAGAAACATCCTAATAACATGTAGTATGTAAGTTACACAATATGAACATAACACAATTATCGCTTTTTCACATTTCTACAAAACAAATTGCTGCATACAGAATGTCACTAAAAGTGACGAGTACAAAGACAAGTGTGTCTTGCCTCCAGTCAAACATGGTGGTGGGAGTGTCATGGTCTGGGGCTGCATGAGTGCTGCTGGCAATGGGGAGCTACACTTCATTGAGGGAACCATAAATGCCAACATGTTGTGACATCATGAAGCAGAGCATGATCCCCCAAACACACCTCCAAGACAACCACTGCCTTACTAAAGGAATTGAGGGTGAACGTGATGGACTGGTGAAGCATGTCTCCAGACCTAAACCCTATTGAGCATCTGTGGGACATCCTCAAATGGAAGGTGGAGGAGCACAAGGTCTCTAACACCCACCAGCTCCATGACGTTATGGAGGAATGGAAGAGGATTCCAGTGGCAACCTGTGAAGCTCTGGTGAACTCCATGCTCAAGAGGGTTAAGGCAGTGCTGGAAAATAATGGTGGCCACACAAAATATTGACATTTTGCGCCTAATTTGGACATTTTCACTTATTGCCAGTGGTTTAGACATTAATGGCTGCGTATTGAGTTATTTTGAGGGGACAGTAAATATACACTGTTATACAAGCTGTACATGGACAACTTTACATTGTAGCAAAGTGTCATTTCTTTAGTGTTGTTCCATGAAAACAAATAAGAAAATATTTGCAGAAACGTGGGGTGTGTACTCACTTTTGTGACATACTGTATATAAAATCCTAAAGGCAAAATAAAAGTCCCTCTCTGGCCATTATTAAACCCCTAAAAACTCATCTCTGTTTATCAAAGCAACATATGAACATGTTGTTTCTGGAAAAAAAAAAAATTCCTTCCAGCCTTAAAATAGCTTACATGTAATTACACGTTGCCTCCTGAATGTGCAGATCGATGAAGTCCTCTATTCTTTCTCTACCCACACTACAACATTTTCAAGTTGTAATACAATTCAGTAACTCAGTCATATATGTTCAAACCACAAACCAATTCTAAAGAAGAACAATGACAAAGAAAGGATTTCTTCTACAGGATTGTTATGTTCATCCCCTGGAAGTCTGAATCTGTGGTTGTGAAACTGTGAAAGGTGGAAAAGGTCGGCCATGGCACTGACTTCTGATTTTGCTCAGGATGTGTCCTGCAACATATAAAAACATCACATTCTAACTTAATTTTAAAAAACCAAATACTTTTTATTTTCTATTTTTAATCAGCGAGGACCTTTAAATTGGATTCAAGGATTCAAACAATCAGATCTTCCCTTATTTTACACATTTACAAACACCACGATTTTCCAAGTCTTCTAAAACAAAGTTCTCTTACCTGCATTTCCTTTGGCTTGTGCAAGTATGTTTATATGAGTGTGCAAGCTGCATTACAAGTTAACCTTTTCCTCTGTACGTTTGTGTTTGAAGCATGTGTGTGATATTGGGCTGTTTGTCCAGACTATTTGAGGCCAGACGGCTGGGGAGGGAGAGAAGATGTAGCTGTAAATATTTAATGTCGTCCATGCGCTTTTGTTGCCCTGCATTAGACTCCAGGCACAAAATGAACCCCCCAGACTGTTATGAGCGGGCGGCGTCGCACCGCATTTGGCCAGCAAACAGAGAGTGAGAGACAGGGAAAGTACAGGGGAGAATAAATCTACAAAATTGGTCTTTCTCTCTCTTTGGATTTATTTTGTTTGTGAGGCATAATGGTTCAATAAAGTGTGCAATAAAGTGTAAGGAAGAGGTGTGTGCAATAAGTTGACTAAAGCTGCAGTAAACTCCCTGATATCTGCCTGCAGAGATTGCTTCGGTTACAGCTGAGCAATGTTTGATGATTGACAATATTATTGAGGAAATCTGACAATGACTAGACATATGCAGCCTTGATGTAATCGTATGCTTGTCTCAAATGTGGTGTCCAAGCTTATGGATGGAAATTTTCTTGTTCTTTAAAAATGGAGCATAAAGTCTGCCTTTAACCACCACTTAACTGATTTTTTTCGGCATGTAGGGGGCAGCACAACAAGTTTTAAACAATTGTCTCTTTATAAAGACAATATGCTGAACACGTTGGCAGAGAGTTTGTTATTTTGCACCACCAGTAGTCATTTGGAGTTCTGTCAACCTTTAGTATAAACACTCCTGTGTGCTCTGTTTTGGTCACCACCAACTCCTGATGAAAATATCTGTGTCTTTAGCTGTGAAACAAATAAAAGCGGTGACAGCTGTTTTTCCATATTGCTATCTAGTAAATCTGAGGTGAACTTTTGAAATGAAAATGCAAATCAGGCCCGTTTTCATTAATCACTTTGGAGTGAATAAAATTAGAGTGTGTCGTCAGAAAGTGTCAATACAGACTACATTAACTGTAATAAACAGAGTAGAAGCTGTAAACAAATCAGCTGTTTGTCAGCCACCAAAACAACCTTTGACGAAGAAGATGCAAGCAAGACTTGATCCATCTAGGAGATAAAATGAAGAGAAGTCTTCAGGAACAAAGAAAGCTGTAATTACTCCTTCTTCTCAGCTGTTGTTTTTTTGTTGTTGTTGTTGTCCACAGATGAAGGCAATGTTAGAAACAGAATTAGTGAGTTGAATGTTTGCTACATCAGCAAATATATGAAAAAGGTGTTTTATTCTCCCATGATGTGCATTAACTCGGTTTTGAAAAACTCTAAAACCAACTCAAGCCTGTGCAGAAACTTTTATTCAAAATTATCCATCCATCCATTATCTATACACCGCTTAATCCTCATTAGGGTCACGGGGGGCTGGAGCCTATCCCAGCCGACTTAGGGTGAAGGCCTAGGTCGCCAGTCTATCGCAGGGCTACACTTAGAGACAGACAACCAAGCACACTCACATTCACACTACGGGCAATTTAGAATCACCAGTTAACCTCAACATGTTTTTGGACTGTGTGGGAGGAAGTCGGAGAACCCGGAGAAAGCCCACGCTGCACGGGGAGAACATGCAAACTCCACACAGAAAGATTCCGGTGCCCCCACCGGGACGCGAACCGGCAACCTTCTTGCTGCGAGACAACAGTGCTACCAACTGCGCCACCCTGCAGCCCTATTCAAAATTATGTATGTTTTTTTTTTCGTTTTTTTTTTAATTGTACCTTTTCTAATGCCATACTTAAGAATGCTCATTCCAGCAAAACCGGAAAACAGCAGAGTCAGGAGATCATCTTCTATGGGTTCGTCTCTACAAGCGCCAAACACATTATCATCTGACTGATTGTTAATATTTAAAAAATGTTGGTGCAGCTTTATAGAGTAGATACACCTATAAGCTATTACTGTCCAGGTGCTGTGTGTTTTGTGTATGCATATGTAGGAGTTGACCTCAGTGTGTCACTCTGCTCAGATGTTGCGTTTTCAGCGCGTTCGTTAGAAAGCCTTCATTTTATGCTGAGCTTCAAAGGGCTGCCTGAAAAACAATCATTTTTCAACACAATTGTACTCATTTTGTAAACTCTGTAAAAGAGATGTAATGACTAAGCTTCAAGCCCATTAAAACTGCTGTCATTTTTCTTTTTTAATTTTGCGCTGTTGGACAGCATTGGCAGGAACTGGTGTCTGCACAGCTGATTTTGGAACAACTCTCGTCACTTTTTCCCCCTCGGGAGAAGCCTGGCTGTGTCGTTCTCCATCCCTCCAGACCTCTGCTGCATCGATACGAGCCCTGCCGGCTTTTTCCTTCCCTACTGCAGCACTGAGGCATTTGGAAAAGATGTTTCTATACTTGGATTTCTACCAGCATCAGAAGCAATATTATCACTCCCTCTCCTTTTTTGCCCTGTCTCTAAATTTCCCTTCTCTTCTGTTTTTTAGTAAAGTGATATTGCTGATGTGATGTGAATGTCATGAATTTTCTCCTTCGCCTTTGGGGTTTCTTGCCTGACCTAGCAGTTTTTTTCTCTGTGTCCTATATCAAGTTGTCAGCTTTGGCTGTCCACCACGCAGGATGCTTGCCTTCGCTCACGCATCTGTCTCTGTCTCTCTTACTCTGTTATTCTTGCCTTCTTTCTTTGTTCTCATCAGTTTTTAACATTCTTATATCAATGCATTGCTGCAGAAACCTTGCTGGCACAATAGATTGTCTTAAATCTGATGTTTCTGGTCTGTTTTAGGCATGTTCAATCCTAATTAAAGTCAGTAAAAAAAAAAGTATGACTCTGTTTAAACCATCAATAATGTTTAGCTTCAATTCTGAATTAGCAAAAATACAAAGGCTGTGTCCGAAATCACCCACTATCCCCTACATAGTGCACTATATAGGGTGTTCACCATTTTGTAGTGCTGTCCGAATGTTAAGGTACAAATGTTACACCCACAATGCACTCAAAACATCCCACAATGCACCGTGAAAAGTAGTGTGCAGCCGATGGTCACTAACCAAGCAATATGGACCATCATGCATTGCGTGAAAGGAAATGGAAACTAGACGATCGAGAGCACGAAAACTTGTCGGTAAAATGTAAGTGATTTCCCATTTATGTTTTGTTAAATTTTATTTTACCTATTTCTTAGCTATGCAACAAACTGTGAATGTGATGCATTTGTATTACGCTGCTAAGGCACAAATTGTGGCTAGCGAGCAACGTAATTAGTAGCTAGAGTAGTGTCCGATATGTTACTTTACCAAGGCGCTCCCCACATAGCTCACTACATAGTGGTCCCCCTATAGTGGGTAGGGACTGAGTGGATGATTTTGGATACAACCCAACAGCTAGTTTTACTGACGTGGCTTAGGTGTCTGGATCTTGACCAAAAGAAAACTTGAATCAAGATCTCCATTCAGTTTATTCAAAATTAAATCTATTCATTAAAAAAGGCAAAAAAAAAAAAAAGAAGTTCGTTTCGTGTTGCTGAACCTGACTGCATTTAAAACTACATTTTTTAATAATTGTGTAAAACAGTTATGACCTTCCATTATCAATAGGCAGCAGAATGAAGGTTTTTCAAGGGGCTGAGATTTCAGTTTTGTGGAGGACTCTTGTGTCCAAAGAGCAGCCAGTAACCCCACACAATGCCTGGCTCGCTCCTTCTCCTTTTCTTTCCTTCTTTCGCTCAGTCCCTTTTTTCTACTTTGTGTTCTCTCCCTCCCCCCTTTTGCCATCAGTTCAATCACATTATTGGCATTTCTGCCAAAGCGCTGCACAAAATGCAGTTTCAAACAACTGCAATCAACAATTCCTTCTGTCTTGTCTCCCTTTTTCTACACTCTTTTTTTCCCCCCCTCCTCCTTTTTCCATTCCAAACAATGGCTGGCGTGAACAGACAATGTCCAGCTGTCATCTCACCCCCTCCTTCATCCCTTGACTCCGCCTCCACTAACATCTGTTCTGTCCAGTCAGGCTTTGGGCAGGGTGGTGAGGGGGTGGATTTTGAGGTCAAACCAATCTCTATGCAGATTGTAATGACTTCCTGTGTCCATTCTCCCCGCCTTCCTCCGTCTTCTTCTTCTTCTATTGATGGAGTTCCCCGGGGGCTTCTGGGAAGGATGTCTGAGCACTGAATGAGTCTCTGTTAACCGACATGCTGTTGTCCAGCCAGATTCCCACCATCATTACCACAGTGAATGAGCCTGGGAATAATATGAGTACTTGCGACCTTCCACACGCACAACACACATAAATTAGGTTGATATACAGAATATGGGTGCAAGCATGACTGGATAGAGTTTTTATAGAGTCTGCGCTGCTACAGACAGTGAGCCATATGGCCAGGACAGACAAGATAAAGTACACTATGAAGTACACAGAGTGTCAGTTACAGCCTGATGGTCAAGACACGCAATTAACGCCACTTTGAACATGGCTCAGTTATTGGTACCAAACAGATTGAGTTTCCTGCACTGCAGAAACCTCCTGGGGCTTTCGCAGGATGTTTGCAGTTTGAACATGCCACCAAATCAGGATGATCCCTGTGGAGCATTTCCAGATACATGAGGCAAAGATTTTAAGCTGTTGTGAAGCAAAAAAAAAAAAAAGTGGTGTCAGGAAGTTAAAAAAGGAAGAACATCTGTTGGATGTCAGACACAGAATTAAGACCTTGAAGACAGCTGAAATAGATGCATGCACACTCAGCAGTGGCCAAACCAGCACTGATTAATCTCCCCAAGACCAGACACTTGGAAATCAAAGCTGAGTATACTGTAAGGATCTTATTTATTCCAGATAATGTAAAAGTCTGGTTTAGTATATGCTAGATGATCCATAAGTTTGACTTTAACATATGTATGTTTAGCTTTGGTAATGGCGTAGATTGAGAAATGGCAATTTTAGTCGGTCTGTTGGCTCATTAAACAGCTTTAAAACTAGGGCTAGGTGATATAGCTGAAACTGTATTATCTTCACATTTTTAAATTCAGTTGATATTAATGGCTGTAACAGCTTTAACGTTAACCCAACAATAAAAACACACAAATAAATACATCTACACTCAAAAATCCAGACACAAAAATAAATAAAGACAAAGCCACGATTTCACATTGATATATAGTAAATAAATGCTTTGGTTAAGGTTACTGGTGGTCGGCCTGGACCTGTTTTTAGAACATGACGATCATCTCACAAGGTAACCACTGGGCCGATCACAGGCTCCACTAGGAGATGTTTATGGGTGTGAACTGGGAGCCCAACCGGCCTCAGACTAGCACACCTCAGGAGACAAGCAACCGAACTTGCATTTTAGGTATGGTGATTTGATTTTAGGGATGGATTTAAGGCAACTCCATAATATACTATTGAATAGTTCTTCCTGAGAGCTTTCCTTTAGAGGTTTTTTGTCCACGCCCAACTGGGAGGAGACTCTGGTGTAGACCCTGAACTCACTGGAGGGATTACATATCTCATCTGGGCTGGATACAATTTGGGATCCATCAGGAGAAGCTAGAAGGTGTTTGTGGGGGGGATGGACGCCTGGAATGACCTGTTTAACCCGCTGCCACTGCAGTCTGACCCAGATAAATGGAAGAAAATGGATGGACAGATGGACAAATCTGTTATTGCTATCATAGAAGTGTCTATGAGTGATACTAATCAATACTGCTTCATCATCCAGGCCTAGACACTTGGATTAGATGGACTTTGAACCATACGTTCATGATCTGGCTGCAAGGTGGCGCAGTTGGTTTGCACTGTTGCCTCGCAGTAAGAAGGTTGCCGGTTCGCATCCTGGTGGGGGCACTGGGATCTTTCTGCGTGGAGTTTGCATGTTCTCCCCATGCAGCGTGGGTTCTCTCTGGGTTCTCCGGCTTCCTCCCACAAGTCCAAAAACATGTTGAGGATAATTGGTGATTCTAAATTGTCTGTAGGTGTAAGTGTGAGTGTGCTTGGATCTCTTTCTCTAAGTGCAGCCCTCTGATAGACTGGTGACCTCTCCAGGGTGTCCCCTGCCTTCAGCTGGGATAGGCTCCAGCCCCCCCGTGACCCTAGTGAGGATTAAGCAGTGGATAGATAATGGATGGATGGACATTCATGGTCCTCAAAGGACAAAATCTACTTTCTTTGGTTATTTCTGTAGTTTTACATTAGTGACAACATTAGTGTCAGAAACTTGGTGAAGAACCACCATCAGGCCAAAATTTCATTTGGCCAATACTTTGGTTTATGATCAAATGCCTGCAACAGTTGTCATGTTTCCATCAGAGTCAGCAGAACTTATTTTTTCTGCAAATTAACAAATGTTTGCAATCCGGCATGCTAATAA
Organism: Stegastes partitus; assembly: GCF_000690725.1. NCBI lineage: Eukaryota > Metazoa > Chordata > Actinopteri > Pomacentridae > Stegastes > Stegastes partitus. The sequence goes on along the minus strand of NW_007577757.1, from coordinate 916,327 downwards.
ATACGCAGATCAGGGTAAACTTTGAGTCTAAACATCACCAGCTGTCATTGTGAGCGTGCTATCATGCTGATGTTAGTATTGAGATCAAAGCACAAACAATATTTGATTAACTTATTAGTTTTTGCACAACATTGCAGCACAGTCGTGTGCATGAGAAATGTAGGCATTGAGCAAACTGACTTAATTATCTGATGCTAAAATTAAAGAAGAGAAAATAATGCTTGCACTTCAACAATAAAGACAAGAAAGCAGAATAATTAGAGCGGAGCTCCAAAACAAACACCAGGAGAAGCGGCGATACATTACCCTGAAAATCACAGTTCTCCACTAATGCTTGCAAATATTTCCTGAAATGTTCAAAAATGTATACAAGCAAGGAGGAAGAACACCACGAAAAAACTAAAACACTTAAATAAATCCAACTTCTTGGTTTTTTTGTACACACCCACGAGCTATGTTTTATGAATGAAGGCCAACAAACACACATACTGTAGTCTACACATCCAAGATCAGAACCTTCCCAATCTGCTCCCGTGGCATTCCCTCATTCAGAGACAGGCTGTTTTAGTTGAACCTGCCATCTAATTAAGAGAGAAATGAGTACGCCACAGGGTTCTGGCTCGAATGAACATTATCATCTCTCTTGCAGATACCCTCGGTCGCCTATTCTCCTTTAGGAGCCTCGTCTTTGATTGTAGTAATGCCCGGTGTCCCCTCCCCATTTGTCTGTCTGGGTAATCAGCCAGGCCGTTCACGTGGAGATGGCAGCTATCCACCAAGGCTACCCAGGAAGGGTAACCCGCTCATTACCGTGACTCCCTCCTAATCAATCCCTTCTCCTCTTCCTTTTATTTTACAGTCCTTTACTCTCTTATGCCTTTTTTCTTCAGATTCTTTCTCTTCATTTTCATTCTTCCTCTGGCTCCATTTCTCTGTCTGGCTGAAAAACCACGAAGGACCTGCCAGTTCTCGAAGCCATTCGGCTGCGTCTTATGTGTCTGCCTCCAAGTCCCAGCTTGGTGGGGGTGAAGCGCAGGACACCGTGTTACATTTGAGTTAACAGGCAGCGCTGGCGGGACGCATCGCCACGGGCCCTTTCTGTCAAGCAGCCGCAATTGCTTAAGCAGAACTTAAACAATGAATGACTGGTGACAACATGGAAATGATAGCGCTGCGGATACTGGTTAGCCAGCTGTGAGAGCTGGCTCTAAGTGTTGTTACTGTCTCACGTCTGCCACTGCAGCAAGCTGCTATTAGCACGTTATACTGTGCTGCTGCTGCTGCTGGTGGTGGGTGGGGGATGATGCACATGTGAATCCTGTTGAGTCAGATGTGGCTTTATATTGGCATGCAGAAATGCAGTGGGCCAGAGGTCAATCACATCCCATGTACATACACAGAAGAAGTGTTCATGCAGCTTTGTAACCACCCACTAAACTGCCACTTTGTGTGTGTGTCTCCCTGGCGTTATGGTCCTGGCAGAGGGTTAAAGTGGGCTCGGCTGTCTGGTGTCGCCTGAGGACTGCAGGCTGTTGGCCACGACTGTCGCAGAAAGCCAGTTTGCATGACACATCTTCCTGTGTGAATAACCGTACAGTACATTAATGTGTGAATGTATATGTACAATAGCTAGGTAGAGATTGCAGTTGCTTGAAAAGAGGCATTAATGAGAAACTTTTTTTTTCTTTTCTTTTCTTTTCTTTTCTTTTTTTTTAAAACTAAAATGTATACTAAATATTTTTTGTAAATGATTGTTTAAAAGTTAATGTGTGACTTTAGGTGTTTACATCACATATAGCATCATTTCTGCCTCAGAACACTGTGCAGTAGTAGGGATTCTTAGCAGTGACGTGTTAATTAGTCCGTATTTCACAATTTTTCATTAAGGGGAATTGTTGTGTTTGTGCATGTTCTACAAACTCCACTCTAGACTTTATGGAACATGGACTTTTCCACAACAACGGAACTTGCTTTCACTCCTGAGGGCGTTTTGTAGAGGAGGAGAAAGAAGACTTCACTGCTGCATCTGTAAGACAAAACACAGCCATGTGGGCCAGTCGCTGTAGACACGAGGATTATGATCTTGGAGATATAACGGAGTATCAGATTGGATGTCGAAGTCAGGACACGTGAGACTGATAGATGGTTTGCTTCCTTCGGTTCCACCATCAGCAGCAGATTCTGGGGCTGCTGCTGGTGGGAGTAAAGGTTACAGATCTGTCTGAGATTCAATGAGAGCGTTAACTGTCCACTGTAAGCCTTCTTTTATGTTTGTTTACTTCTAAATTAGTCTCCCACCCCTGTCTCTGTCATGTGGTGCCATAAAACAAAAAAAAAGTGAGACACCATTGACACCAGCTGATCTTGGTGTATTAGTCTCTGTAATAGCAAGAACCAACACTCCTGCCACTATTAAACAGCCAGTACTCGCGATGTTATATGTAGATATGTGACAGTACACTTTATGGTACTATGATAACACAATGTAAGCAAACATTATTAAACGTCTGCTAACTGGTTCTCCTCACACCACACATTCATTTTTCGCTTCTTTTGTTTTTGATCCCTGTGACACCCAGCAGGCTGATCATTATAAAGCTGTGGTTCAACACATAAATATATATTTGTGTTCTCTTCAGTGTCAAATTACTGATAGGATGCTGGTGATTCCAGTTGTGAGGTCATGGCCAAGTTGTGTGTGTGTGTGTGTGTGTGTTTTTTTTTTGGTATAAAATAGTATGACAAAAACAAATCTACATTTTTATTAATTATTAATAGACATATTTTCAAGTTTTGAGTTCCTGCTTCGTTTTTCTACACAATAATTCACTGGGGACGCCAATCTGGGAGTTGCTCTGTAAGCAATGTGACTTTTGTCTTCTTCTGCTGATGCTAAAACTCATCAGAGAGGAAACATTACAGTCACATTTTCACAGTAAAGACAAGCAAGCAGGATAATTAGAGCAAAGCTGCAATAAAAACATCCGCTGAAAGGGGAACATATTACCCTGAAAATTACAGTTCTTCACAAATGTGTGCAAATATTTACTGAAATGATCACTCATTCCCTTCCAAACAGTAAACTGTGAACAAAAACATCAGACTGGGGACATAAAATCATGTCATCATTAGTTGAATTAAAGCCATATTTCACACTCGCATGTCTCTGTTTTTGAAAACAGAGGCTTTAAAGGATGTTGATGAAGGCTGAGTTTATGAAGAGAAGCTGAAACTTACTTCAGTTTAACCTTTGAGTAAACCTCAATTAGTACAATGTTTGTCTCTTTTTACTTGACTAGCGGTGCTTTATGACTATCAGTATGCTTGTACGATATGCACTTGATTTTAATTTACATTTTGGACTTCTTTTAGTTACTACTGTGTTTAATTTGCTGTATTAACAAAAGTGGCTTCACTTGACTTGATATGATCAGAAGAGTGGCTGTTTACAACAAATGATCTAATGTTGCTCTTTATTTGGTGTTAATGTGTTTTTCACAACCTTTAACAAACATCATTTCCCAGACGCACTAGATCAGGGGTCGGCAACCCGCGGAAATTAAATAATGAGTATTTAATTTAAATGTATTTTGTTTTAGTTTGTTCGTTTTTAAAATGTAATTCTAAATATGAAGATTTTGGTGATCTTGTAACAAATCTAGTGACTCCTTCTGGTGTTACTGGAGACTTTTCTGGTGTTTTGGAGACTCTGATGTGTAAACACTTCTCATTCTGCAGTTACTGTCCTCAGCGAGCAGCAGTACTGCTGTGAGCTCGTCCTCGTCCCAAAGCGCTCACAGGTGGTCAGCAGTCTGGTCAGCAGTCCCAGCTGCAGTCAGTAGGCCAACCAGACAGCCTTTTTACTTTGCTGCAGGTGGATAATTGAAGTTTGGCTTTTTATTTCATATATACGAAGATGATTCAAACAGACATTGAGTATTTTATTTGAAAGTAACCTTCAACCCAGCGTCTGTTTTTTTTTGGAGTTCAAAATGTTTTTGTTGCATGCAGACAATAAAATTTGGCTTTCTCTGTATTGATATCATAAATGCAACACTATAGTTTTTCATACATAGCATAAAAGTTAAAAAAAAAAAAAAAAAAAGCAGTTAATTTCTGTGCTGACAAAGTCATTTTTTTTAAACTTGGTTATCTCTGCAAGACTTCAGCTGTATGGCAGCTGTAGTGGTGTGGGATTTGTCTCAGAATATGGAAAGCAAACTGCAGAAACATGCTTATTTTGTGACAAAGACCAGTGCTTTTAATGCTGGCTGAGAGACGCAGATGCTGTTGGAATAAAGGCTAACTCAGATTTCTTTGGTCTATCATGACTTACTGCTCTGATCTTCAGAAGTAGCTTATATTAACAATATTAACATACTGTCACACACAACATTAAAATATAATGCAGCACTGACCAATGCATTACCACATTACTATGAAAGTTAATATAACATGATAGCAGTAGGATGAAGTGTCAAAGTGATAAATGTATTATTAGTTGCTTATTACACCCTCTTAAAGTTGCATTTAGATTTCTTGTTGCTTAGCAATAAAATGACTTGATTCTCACCCAGTGTCATGCTAGTCTTTACCTGTCTTTGTTATCTTGTTCAATATTTGTCGTGAAGAAAAAAAAAACTGGTTTTGCACCACAGAACCAGAATTTACTTCATTATGCAGCCTTCCACAAGTCTAGATTCATTCCTGCCTGTGTTATTGCTGCACAGCTTGTTGAAAATTAATCTCAGTCTGTTTTGCATCAGTCATAGCCTCCTCACCATTATTCAAAGCTGAACAAGATTCTAGTAAAGACTCTTTGCTTTTGTAGCCAGTGTACAAAGATTTGGGGTGTTTTGCTCGCAGAAACAATGCCAGAGTGGGATTATGAGGACAAAAAAGAAAAAAAAATCACATTAGTGGTGCCTCATTTGCTTCTCTGGCTTGAGGATCAAATGCGTTGCAATGCACGTCATTCACACAGGCTTTCTTGTGGAAAGCGGTTTAACGTGTAAACAAACAGGTATGTATATCTGCATCCAAAGACCAGCTAAGATGTGTGGACAGGTGTGTTATGTGATGCCTGACAGGTCTTAGCGTGTGCGTGTGCGTGCGTGTGTGTGTGTGTGTGTGTGTGTGTGTGTTAAGCGGCCTGTCACAGTGGGCAGGCAGATAGCAGCAGCAGAGCAGAGACAAGGAGACTCCCAGTTGTTTACTCCAGAGGAAAAATAGGGACTGAGAAGTGTTGAGGGCGGATAAGCAGCCGTCTTCCTAATTCCTCTCTAAGAAAGTGTGTTTGCTTCTCTGAAACTCCTTGTCAAAAGCTTCTCTTAGCTGCCCCTCTGGCCAGCCATGACTTTGTAATGTCTGGAGAGGGAAAAAAAGAAGATTAGAAGAAAACTGGGATGGATGAGAGGAGAGAAACAATAAAAAATGACAAGACAAGTTAAGGGCCGAGGCAAAAGGTTAGGTGTGGAGATATGTCGAAGAGAGGCCTCAGCTACTGTGTCATTACCATACATCCGTATAGGCAGTTGAAGTGTAAAGGGGGGATTAGAGAAGGCAGAAAACTAGGTTGGAGGATGAGTACTGAATTAGAACAGGACCCCTGAGAAGGAGAGAGAGAGAGAGAGAGAGAGAGAGAGAGAGAGAGCGAAGAAGGGGCGGGTGAGGGGTGGGGAGGAGGAGAAAAGGGGAGACATGGAGCAGGACAGAAATAGAAGACAGGAAAAGACACCATTCAGTCTGGCGGAAGAGGAAAGACAAAAATAGCGAGGGGAGGGAACAGATGGAGGAGGGATGAAGGGGAGGTAAAGAGAGAGAAGCATGACTATAGCAAAACAGAGGAAAAATCTATAACAGACAGAAATCTGCTCCCAGAGCACGTCAGCCATTAAATTTAATGGTAAAAACATGGTTAAAGAGGCAATTTTATTCATGAGGATCAGTTTATTTGTCTCAAGGTGTACTACTTAACCTGTGGAAAAAAGTTGTATATAACACTCTGGGGGAAGCTTTCTAAAGTTGCAGAAAATATCTGTGATGATGTCTCAGATTAAAAAAATTTTAACAGGTTGCCTGTAGGATAGAATTAAAGAGAAAGTTAAAGTCCCTCTGCAGTCATTAATTTGACAACTAAAATTTCATCTTGGTGTTTCAGAGTTACACATTTAAAAAATGCTCATGAAAATAATCCTGAAAATGGAATATGAGAATGTGCAGATCTATGAAGTCCACATCGGTCCCTCCTCCCACCACTTCCAACTGACTGCAGCTTGAGCGCACCAGCTCATCTACAACTCTGCTCAAACACCGAAACTGCTCTGCAATACAAATGGTAACATGTAAAATTGGAGTAACTGAGCAAAACATACGCAAACCAGAAACAGAAAATCTCACCCTGCAAGTTGATGAGACTGTTTAACATCTGCTACATATGAAACCCTGAAAGTCTGAATCTGGGCTTTTCAAAAGGTCATCGGTACACAAAAGGAAAAAACACATGAACATATTAACAAAGTAACAATCTTACAATCAGATTGAATCTTTAATGTAAAGACAACCTGAATTCAGTGGTTGAATAGTACAGAAGTGACAGAGAGACTCACTGACTAACTTTTAGGTCCATCTATACCAGGGGTCGGCAACCCGCGGCTCTTTCATCCCTCTGCTGCGGCTCCTTGTGGCTTTAGAAAATAAATGAGTAATTTAATTCAAATGTATTTTATTTTAGCTAAGTAGTTTTGAAAATGTAATTTTAAATTTGAATTTGAATAAGATTTTTGTGAACTTGTAACATTAAAATAAAACATTTTGGTTTTTTTTGTTGTTCAAAATATGCGTCACAACAGCTGATGTGCGACACCTGTCGGCACGCACAGTGTTGCCAACTTGGTGACTCTCTTGCTAAATCTGGTGACTTTCCAAATCCTCTTTATTGATCAACACACTATAGTTTTTTTAGACATAGCATAAAGGCAAAAACGATATATGCAGTGTTATCTTCATTTTAGATGTCAAAAGGGTTTTTGTGGCTCCTGGTGTTTTCTTTTCCATGGGAAACAGGGGGGCTGGAGCCTATCCCAGCTGACTCAGGGTGAAGGCAGGGGACACCCTGGACAGGTCGCCAGTCTATCACAGGACTACACTTAGAGACAGACAACCAAGCACACTCACATTCACACCTACGGACAATTTAGAATCACCAATTAACCTCAACATGTTTTTGGACTGTGGGAGGAAGCCGTAGAACCCGGAGAGAACTCACGCTGCATGGGGAGAACATGCAAACTCCACGCAGAAAGATCCCGGTGCTCCCACTGGGATGCAAACCAGCGGCCTTCTTGCTGCGAGGCAACAGTGGTAACCAACTGCGCCACCCTGCAGTCCTACTATCATACATTCTTAAAAAAAAAAATAAAAAAAAAAAGTATTTTTTTGTGTAAAGTTTGCAGAGTGTCCCTGGTTTGTTTATTACACACAATTATATTTGTATATTACCTGTAAAAACAAACAAGCAGGGTAAATAAGTTCCACAACAAAAATCAGCATTTTTAGAAATTGTAATTAGCCCTTTCACAACACTTGGCCATGAAATTAGGTTGTTTTTAACTGTATTTCAATCAGCAAAAAAATAAATTAGCACATTACAGGTATTTGGTGTTACTTGAAAGAAAAATGATATTAAGGATTGACAAATGTTAAATAATTTTCTAATGGTCTTAATCTCCAGCCCTTTATTTTGTGTATATTTTCTTCCAACAAACAAGCATTTTAACTAACCTGTGAGGCCAAACAGCAGCAGTCTTTGCATATTTATTTAAATGCATGTACCACTAATTTTCTGCAGCACACTCAGGTGTGAGGATGCTTGTGTCGACGTATAAAAACAAGTCAGTAATTAACCAACACTCTGCATAATAGAAAAGCAGGTCTTAAAATGATTAGCAATTTATAATCTCAACATGTAAAATAATCAGGTGCGGCCGGCAGACCTAACTATAGACATAGTTGGCCCAGGGTCATTTATTCATCGTTCTGTTTTTTTAATTGTTTCTTTTTCTTTTTCTTTTTTTTTTTTTAAGAAAGACCTGCTTGCTGGTTTCCTTGATTTAGCAGGATGATAGAATTAGGAAACCTTCTGACTTGTGAGTAGATGTTTTTCTTCCCAGTGTGGTTGTGCTGTATGGATTACATTTACACCTGGGTGATATCAGTGTGAGCCTGATCACCTCCAACTGTGGTCTCTGATCTAATCACATTCCAGTCCCTATGTGCTCTAATCTTACATTACCATAAAAACGGTATTTTTTCCAGTGATCTAATACAGGCTAATGGTGTAAGGAGGTATTATAATCTTGCTGGCAAACCAGGTGAGCTGAATCAGGGGAGCTGGGACGTGGAGTTTGAAATGCTTGGCCATGGAGGGAGTCCACAGTTAAGTAAACTCAAATTTATTTACAAAGCACATTTAAAAATGTAGCTAAAATCTTTAGCTGAGGTTCAGGAGCAGAACAACACCTCAACCACTCCCCTTCCTGTCATATGTCTATACATACCACTCTGCCCTTCCCACTTGTTCGTTCTAGCTTCTCATGTCCCACCCATCCTCCCTTTACTTCTACCTCCTCTTCCTGTCTTCTCTCTGGAGTTCACCGGCCCAGGAGCCACTGCTGATCCCTGACTAAGCATTTCCCCACACTGCATCAGCTCATTTAAGTCATCATCAATACAACGCTCATTCTCATCCAACAACCAAGGTTCAGTTTGTTGGTGTGGCCCTAGTTAGTGAAATAATAACAGTTAACCCAAAGTGCTTCACAATTACAACAGCAAATTATGCAATAATAAAGCAAAACAATGGAAGCTTAACCCCCTAAAAACAAGCAAGAAGATCTTAAAATCAATCCTGAAACGAACATGGAACCAATGGTAGGAGGATAATACTGGGGTGATGTGACACACAACGGGTTTTTTTCCTATTAGAAGACAAGCAGCTGCATTTTGTACCAACTACAGATGCTGGAACAATGACTGCTCTACTCCCACATACAAAAAACAAAAACAAAAACAAACAAAAAAAAAAAACATGATTGTCTATTCAGGAGGTAATAAAGGCATGAATAACTTTTTTGAAGTCTTTGAGAGGAAAATAGGCCTTCGCTTTTCATGAAATCTAAAAAATGTTTTGACAACTGAAGCGATCTGTTTTTTGAATTTGCGGGAGCTGATTAAAACCGCACCAAGGTTTTTCACAAAAGAGCCTTTGTATGAAGCCAAACAGTTCAAGAGAACCATCAGGGTCAAACAGAAGGTCAGGTCAATCAAACGTAACGGTCTCAGTGGTTTTTCATCAAGTTGCAGAGAGTTTGAATCATCCAGGTTTTATTGTTTTATTTTGTCCAACAAGGACTGTGCTGAAGACTGGACAGAACTGCTTCATTGTGAAAACTGTAGCATTCTGTGGTTTCAGAGCTCACTATGAGAGAATTTACGATGAGATTTAAAGAGAACATCTTTGGCTCTGCTGCTTTGATTTTTTTCCCACTACTGTAAGTCTGCCACCTTTAAAGGAAGAGGAATACTAAATCACTTTATGTCGTAGTAAGTATGAGGCTGAGTGTGAAGTAGGACAGAAACTCCTCGTGGATGCCAGTGCATCCAAGTCAGGGACTTGAAACATAATAATGCCAAAATGTCATTTGTCCTGCCTGACATGAACGTTTGTGAAGACTACTGTTGTACTTCCTTCTTTATTTTTTTGTCTTGCTTACTCGCTCCCATTGAACTGCTCATGTGTTGCTATGACACCTACAAGACAACCTTTAAAGACAATGCTTTCATCTTTCTCTGTTGTGCAAACTTCATGAAATAAAACACTTCTTCAGTTTTAGGTCCTTTCAATTAGTCTCACAATTGATATGGTTTCAGACTTCTTAGACTGCCACTCATTGTGTTCAGCTGTACACACTGTTCTATATTTGCTCCTGCCCACAATATAATGAAAGAAACGCCTGTGGCATGTGTGCTGCTGTAACAACAATGCTACAAAGTGAAGCTCTACATCGACAGTGACACTACACCTCACAGCAATGGAGCAAAATGTGACAGCAAATTATTGGATGCACCTTCAACTTAAGGCTGCACGGTGGGTCAGTGGTTAGCACTGATGCCTCACAGCTAGAAGATCCTCAGTTCGCATCCCTGTTAGGACGCTTAGGATCTTTCTACATCGAGTTCTCCCAGTTCTCCGGCTTCCTCCCACTGTCCAAATACATGGTGAGGTTAATTGGTGATACTAAATTGTCCGTAGGTGTGAATGTGAGTGTGCTTGGTTGTCTGTCTCTAAGTGTAGCCCTGTGATAGACTGGAGACCTGTCCAGGGTGTCCCCTGTCTTCACCCAAAGTCAGCTGGGATAGACTCCAACCCCCCCGCGACCCTCGTGAGGATTAAGCGGTGTATAGATAATGGATGGATGGACCTTCAACTTATCAGAGATGTTCGCTGAATGCAGCTGCTCCACCTGGTTCTTCTGACTGCAAATCACAGCCAGGCAGCAGGTGAAACTCCGTCTGTGGTGGAACCTTTCATGGCCACACACTGCTGTACATTCCACTCCTCTGTTGGAACCGAGTCCAAAACATAAAGACTTTGGCAGCCTTTACCTTTCATGACTTAGGGACTTACCCTCCCCGAATGACATGTTGACATATCTTTCAAGCACAGCGCTTACAGTACGCTTAAGGTCAAAGCTGAGGGTTAGGTATGTAATGTCTACACTGAAGGTTAGGGTACAGTAAGTCTCCAGGGAATGAACAGAAGTCAGTGCAGGGCTTTCAAAAAGCAAAGTTTCTGTGTGGCAGACACAGAGGAGCAAATAAAGAGAGGAGGAAGGGTATTGCAGAGGGATACAAAAGTAGTCAAGCTGAAGTTTATGTTTGAAGCCAGTGGTGTGTGTGTGTGTGTGGATCCACAAACGCACTTTTTTTGTGTGCACACTGACAGTGAGCAGCCTTTTGCAGCAGAAAGCACAGCGCTCTCTGCTTTTAAAGCCATTAACCGTTCGTGGAAGACAAGGTCAAACTGGGAGAGTTTGTTGCAGAAGCACACCACAGAATGAACACTCAGTGTAATTTTAAGTGCAGGTGGAGGAACTTTACTTACATACGTCCACTGAGGAAGGAACATTTATCTCCAGTTTCCTGCCGTCGTCTTAACATTTGGGGTTAACATACTCTTACACTAATACACAAGACCCTGAAAACAAAAAGTGGTGGTTGCAAAGTGGTGATTATAGATCAGTAGGAGATCCCCAGCAGGAATGAAAGACTCTTCATGCTGCAGTTCCAACTCAGTGTGCAAGAAATGATTTAAATCAGAGGAACTTGAAGGAAGCAGCAAACAGTTTGATGAGTATGTGACAGTTTTTGCAGCAATTGTCAAAGTATAAGTATAGCACAAGTATGACAGTTAATCCTGCACTGTAGCTTTCTGTTATAGCTAAAATAATCACCCTCAATGCTAAAAAGATGATCTAATCAGAAAAATGATCACAAACCAGCAGAAATATCTGATCAAAAATAGGGTCCTAAAGTCTGAGACCAAATCAAAATTTCTATTCTCATATGTGGTTGTGATCAAAAAGTTCAGATCCTGTTCCTGTTGAGCACGACTGGAGCAGAACATGATTGTGTGCATGTAACAGATGCAGGCAGTGAAACAACCTCCAGGGGTGAAGAAGGTCTGTCAGGTCAGGTAGCACACCAAGAGCATGCTCCTTATTTTCTTTAACATTCACAGGACTGTGCACAATGAATTCATCTCCCAGAGTGTCAGAGCAGGTTCTCCTGTAACCTCCTGAGGCATCTGATGGAGAATATTCAGTGCAAACAATGTGAACTTTGGCGTGAATGCTGTCAGGTGCTCTGTCATGACAACAGCACTTTGAAAACACTGAATTTTTTTTTTTTTGGCAGCACCGACAAAATCATTGAAGGGTTGCAGGTTTGACACAGTGAAGATCCAATGCATTGCCGGTGGTGCTTGAAATGCTTACAGAACAAGCCTTCTAGAGAGGGTAGTGTGGCGACCATACGATACATATTTTGTAGGGTGTAAAATCACAAGAATATTTGACCCTTGACTATCATCTTCTTAATAATGACATTGGGAAACAGGCTTTTAATTATTATGATCCACATAAGTGGAACAATCTGCAGAATTTCCACTAAAATTAGACAAGCTGTTACCTTGTAGTCAATTTAAATCCCTTTTGCCCCTACATGGACCAAAGTGAATGCATGGGTTTTCCTTGAATTGATGCTCCTCTTTAGGTTTATGTCCTTGGTGGGTTTGTTGTATAATTTGATGATGTTTACAGTGACCTTGAGTGCTTTTACTGTGTTACGTATCTGGTTTAGAGTGCCCTTGTAAGAACTTGCTGCTGATGGCCCTCCCTGTTTAAATAAAGGTTAAAAATAAACAGATGAATAGCTCACTTTTACGAATGCAATTATCATTCTGACATGCTTGGTTGTTGACATGCCAGGATTTAGATAACAGGTTAGAATCACTTTGGGCTCTGGTCTCTGGGTTTTCGATTGATTTTGAACTAAACTGAAGGGATTTTTGAATCTTCAGAAAGTATTGTGGTCAGCAGAATTTTCTAAAGAGATGTGTGAGGGCTCCACCAAATTGTAGGGGCCGCTTCCATATACATTTTAAATACAAAAGATGCAACATACAGTACAGACCAAAGGTTTGGACACACCTTTCCTTTCTTTTCATGACTATGAAAATTGTAGATTCACACTGAAGGCATCCAAACAAAAAAGTGTCAAAACTATAAAAATACGCCTTATATTCTAGTTTCTTCAAAGTAGCCACCTTTTGTTGTGATTACTGCTTTGCACACACTCTGCATTCTCTTGATGAGCTTCAAGAGGTAGTCACCTGAAATGGTTTTTACTTCACAGGTGTGCCCTGTCAGGTTTAATAAGTGGGATTTCCTGCCTTATAAATGGGGTTGGGACCATCAGTTGTGTTGTGCAGAAGTCAGGTGGATACACAGCTGATAGTCCTACTGAATAGACTGTTAGAATTTGTATTATGGCAAGAAAAAAGCAGCTAAGTAAAGAAAAACGAGTGGCCATCATTACTTTAAGAAATTACGGTCAGTCAGTCTGAAAAATTAGGAAAACTTTGAAAGTGTCCCCAAGTGCAGTCACAAAAACCATCAAGCACAACAAAGAAACTGGCTCACATGAGGACCGTCCCAGGAAAGGAAGACCAAGAGTCACCTCTGCTGCGGAGGATAAGTTCATCCGAGTCACCAGCCTCAGAAATCGCAGGTTAACAGCAGCTCAGATTAGAGACCATGTCAATGCCACACAGAGTTCTAGCAGCAGACACATCTCTAGAACAACTGTTAATAGGAGACTGTGTGAATCAGGCCTTCATGGTAGAATAGCTGCTAGGAAACCACTGCTAAGGACAGGCAACAAGCACAAGAGACTTGTTTGGGCTAAAGAACACAAGGAATGGACATTAGAGCAGTGGAAATCTGTGCTTTAGTCTGATGAGTCCAAATCTGAGATCTTTGGTTCCAACCACCGTGTCTTTGTGTGACGCAGAAAAGGTGAACGGATGGACTCTACATGCCTGGTTCCCACTGTGAAGCATGGAGGAGGAGGTGTGATGGTGTGGGGGTGCTTTGCTGCTGACACTGTTGGGGATTTATTCAAAATTGAAGGCATACTGAACCAGCATGGCTACCACAGCATCTTGCAGCAGCATGCTATCCCATCCGGTTTGCGTTTAGTTGGACCATCATTTATTTTAAACAGGACAATGACCCCAAACACACCTCCAGGCTGTGTAAGGGCTATTTGACCAACAGGGAGAGTGATGGGGTGCTGCGCCAGATGACCTGGCCTCCACAGTCACCGGACCTGAACCCAATTGAGATGGTTTGGGGTGAGCTGGACCGCAGAGTGAAGGCAAAAGGGCCAACAAGTGCCAAGCATCTCTGGGAACTCCTTCAAGACTGTTGGAAGACCATTTCAGGTGACTACCTCTTGAAGCTCATCAAGAGAATGCCAAGAGTGTGTGCAAAGCAGTAATCACAGCAAAAGGTGGCTACTTTGAAGAACCTAGAATATAAGACATATTTTCAGTTGTTTCACACTTTTTTGTTAAGTACATATTTCCACATGTGTTAATTCATAGTTTTGATGCCTTCAGTGTGAATCTACAATTTTCATAGTCATGAAAATAAAGAAAACTCTTTGAATGAGAAGGTGTGTCCAAACTTTTGGTCTGTACTGTATGTGCATAGAGGTTTTCGAGATATCTGATAGAGTAATGTACTGAAATTACTTTTTCAGTGAAAAATGTGCAGTGAGGAATTCATCTCAGTTTCTGGGTAATTTACACAGCATGGCATACCATGCGTGACCATTCTCCCTTACATAAACCGCTGTGAACTGTTCGCATTCTGCTGCTGTGTGCCGAGAACACCACTATGCCACTTATGTTTCATTTACAGATGTCATTTTTCACTGGCACTTGCTGTGTAAAATGGTTACTGATTGGAAAGAAAAACAAACACTCACCGTAGGGAGGTGTCATTGGCATGTGTGTATGGCAAGTGGCGAACATGTACAACCTTGGACAAGGTGCAACTTCAGCAACATACCACATACAACAGTTAGTTCCAACTAAGTAATGTGATGAGACAGGAGGCTTTACTTTAGAACAGATATAACATCACATGGACTTCTAATTATTCACAAATCACTCTGCTTTACAGGTGTTCTGAAAACTGTTGATAATAACCACCTTAAATTGAAACAAAGTTTGAAAATATGAATATATTTCCACAGACAACATGTGAGTGAATTTATAATGGTAGACAGAGGTGGATGAAGGGAAGGAAAGTAGCCTGGATACTTCAGTGTAAACCTCCAGGTGTGCTAACATGACATCAGCCGACCTAAACTAATTACAGACAAGCAAAAATGAAGCTAACGGTGTAAGGCAAACAACCCGGGCTTTGAACTGCTGTCTGACTTACAGTCTTGAGGCAGCTTTATGGAGGCATCTGGACAACTAAAGGGCAGCTCTAGAGCATCAGCAGCAACCATGTGGTTTGTGCTGGTTTAAATCATTATATGAACAAGTCTCCTGTTAGCAATTCATGGAATTTAACACAGAACTCTGAATTGATACCAGCTAATAATGTTTTGCA
>NW_007577757.1:879782-901030 GCF_000690725.1 Stegastes partitus | reverse complement strand
TGAAACACTAAGTTTAGACAACCCAAAAGGTTGCTGAACAAGGTTTGGTATGATATTAGTTGCACTTTGGATTCAGGGACAAAGAGGGGAATTGGGATCTCAAACTTGGTTCATTCATCCATTCATTCTGTAGCACCTCAGCCCCCTGTCTGCAGCCCAGGAGGGTAACAGCTGCTACAGACAGCTTCTGGTATACCAAGGTTCTCCTGGGAGTAAACCAGCTGTCACAAGTGTTACCCAGGATGTGCATGGAGGCAGTGACACCGAGGTCTAACACCAACCATGCAGGAGCTGATGCAGGAGACTACGATTTAAATTGTGATTTATAATGGGATGCAAAACATATAAATAGAAACTAAAACCTTGGTTCTCCTGCAGGTCTAAAAGCCTGCTAGAAAGTTACAGGGGAGACCATCCGCAGAGAGCAGAAAATGATGGAGCAATGTGTCGTCTGATCAAGCTGTTAACTCAAAGTCACATGGAGCGTCTGTTAATGGCCTCTTATTTCTCTGGCGGTGCAATAAATGGAAACACACGGATAAATGTATATAGTACATAAGTAGCTGACCCGCCATAATGTGTAAATCTATATCAAGTAGCCAGCAAGCCAGTGTGCAGTAAATCGTTACGTGTTACTTAGCAACAGTCCAGTCTCAGTCCGGTTAATTTAACAAAGAAATCATAATATGTTGTCACACATGTTCCACCCCCTGAACGAACGGCCAGAAACGCATCCATCTTTATTTTTGCAGCATGTAACAGAGGCCCACAGTTCAGTACAAGTCACACTGTGTGTCTTCTGCTGTTTCTGTTCACAGGATTCTGCAGTTTTTTAGGGGCCACTCAATTTTTTAAAACTAGTTTCAGCACAGATATGAATCACTATAAACATTTATATAAAACGAGTGAATTCAAGGCAGTGCAATGACATAATAATCATTTGTGTGCACCACAGTTATCACTGGTAATTAATAAATGCCTTTTGTAGAACTGCTGTGGCCTTGTATTCACAACCCAATCACAGCCATGTTTAGATTCATTAGAGCAGGTTGGGGCCTTACCAAAAAAAAAAGTTGCATAACAGGGAAAAAAATAAATAAATAAAAAATTATATACAAAACTGAAATAAAAGAGCTAAATGTAATAGGTGATGACACAAACATAATGTTTTATTTTGTTTGTTTGTTTTTCTAGATCTGGAGAAATCAGAAATGAAAATGAATGAATGAAATGAAGCTCGCCCTGTTATCAAGTCCTCTGCATACATCAGACTCACCTCAACCACCAGACTCACATGGAGACATCCAAGGAGGAGGCTCCTTGGAGGTGGAAGTGGAACATGCTAAAACGTTCGCTAATCTGGCACTGATTGCACAGAATGTGTTCGCCATCCACGAATGGAGACATTTCCTTTTTAGCATAATGAGCAGCAACACGCTTGTAGACTGATTCTGCCAAGTAGGCTCAGGCTTGGTAATCATTTGAGTTCTTCATGTGCTGAATGTGTAAGTAAAATAAAGCACTATAAAGGATGACTGCGTAACCTGTGTGTTTGAAACCACATGGTGGCTCATGGATCTGATATTAACGGGTCCAGGTTTAGAAATAACCCTGAAACTGAACTTTTCAGGTGCCGGTTTACAAAACAGGACCACACAAAACTCTGATGCAGTACAACAGCACTCCTCATATGATACATGTTGGTGAAAAGTAGTATTCGCCACTAATGAGCTGTTTGTAAGCCGCAAACAACAGCGACATTTCCAAATGAGCGGAGGTGTTAGTCAGTAAAAATCAGTGCCACAACCCAGTAAAATGGCAGCGGCACACAGAAAAACAACAGAGCTGTAGAAGTCAGAATCAACATGCCACTAAAACAGGAGTGACACACCGGCAGCCACTTTTCAGTCTCAGCTCTGGTGGTAATGCTGAACAATAAATCAGATACACTGATGGTGATGTATTCTCACAGGTTCCCTAACATCAGGCGAGCCGGCTGCTTTATCAACATCTGCTCAACAAATCAATACGTTTGCAGAGTAGTTGCTCCCTGAAATCTTTATGATGCTGGAAATTACATTTCGTTCTTATTGATCCACACTATGTAGATGCTTATACGCATGATTATGCACTCAACATAAATCTCCTTGGACAAACTCTTATCAAATTAAAGTGTGTAGGTTAATGTGGCTCGGTCTGGGTGGGGGTGTCTGTGGAAGCAGCTCTTTTCTCAGAGACGATGCCTTGACTTAAAGCGCTTGCCTTTTCCACTGCTGTAACTATGCAGATGGAAACCCCTCAGGCTCTATTTCTAGTGCATTTGTGGTGGTGAGATAAAAACATATCTTGATGAAAAATCAATAAAAGATTCCTGTATACCCTTGAACCTCTAATGTGCCTGCATCTTATAATAACCGTGTCCCAGTTTATGGTATTTTTTTTTCCAACACCATTATTACCACAGTAGCATCTTGGAAATGTGATTATTGGGTATTCTTTTTATAAGGAAATTGGAAATAAAAGTTTCAAAGGAAAAGATATCAAGGTGGCACACAAAACCACAGCTGAGTTGGATAATACTGCCGTCTGAAAACTCTAGGAAACCACAAGGAGATAAAGAAACACGCCGACACAAAGGAATCACAAGCCTTTTCTCATTCCAAAATAAACTGGCAACATGACAACAAAGAGGCAAAAGGAAATAAATAACGAGAATGCGGCTGGATTTACTTGATGAAATGTCAAAATGTACAATCAGTGCAGCAAAATAACTCCCTGCCACCTACTGACAACTACAGAGGAACAGAAGCCAGTGCTGCGGTTTTTTAAATTTAATTATGCATATTTTATTTATGTACTCTTTTTGGATTCAGTTTTCTATGTTGTGTATTGTTTCAGCTCTGCTTATTGTCTCCATCCTCTTTCTTGTGTGCTTTTGGAAATCTCAACTTTTTTGTTGAGCGCACGCCAAATTGATTCTACTAAATGAATCTAATTAAACCGATTATGAAAGTCAAATGAACTGGATTCAATTTAACACAGAACTGGAGGAGAGAGAGAGAGAGAGAGAGAGAGGCACATAGATACCCGGAAAATGTTGAAACAACAGAAATAGAAGCATACGGAGCGAGAGAAAGCTCCATAATGACTTTTGGCCAGGCCGTTTGGGTGCCAGCGCTGTATTTTTGGCTCTTGTCGCAGAGTCGAGTCATGGTGTCAGTCTAAACAGACGAATTAGTGTGTGAAGTTGACCCTGCCCTGCCATTAGCTCCATGAAGACACAACCACTTCTAAGATGTTACCGTCCATCATGAGGAAACTATCATAATGCTGATTGATGGTTACACTCCAGGGATTTTCCCAACATTCAAAGGGTGTGTACTGTGTGTGTATGAAGCCATATTTTGCATTGTTTGGCATATTTTACTCAGTTTCTGAATGTTTTACAGATGATCTCATTCAGGGTACGGTGCTGTGAAAAAGTACTGGATGGTGTTTTCTGATTTTATCTGTATCTCATCCTAAACTGTATCAGATCTTCAAAGAAATCCAATGTTAAACTCTTAATGACTGTAATTCCAGTAAATACGTAAGCAGGTTCAGTTTGTTCTCAGCACAGCAAGACATTGTGCAAATCAAAAAGTTTTGTCTGTTTCTTGAATCACACAGTTAAGTGACACACGACAAAAGTCATGAGTCAGATGAACGTCAGCACTGCAAGTACATGGCCTTTAGTTGACTCGACCTGCTAAACCTGCAGAGGATTCTCTATTTGTAATG
Organism: Stegastes partitus; assembly: GCF_000690725.1. Classification (NCBI taxonomy): domain Eukaryota; kingdom Metazoa; phylum Chordata; class Actinopteri; family Pomacentridae; genus Stegastes; species Stegastes partitus. The sequence continues at coordinate 897,250 of NW_007577757.1, read as the reverse complement.
GAAAGTTAGATAAAGTGGAGGCAGCAGTCATGACAGTGCCACTTCTCTACAGTATCAAACTTAACTTTTGGCTTTCTGTGGAGTTGTGTATCATTTGAAGCTGTTCACTGCTGGTGCCAGTGCAGTATTCTGTTTGGTACTGATGACACTTTTATCAACACTTTGATGAATAAACGTGCTTTTATCATTCATTCTTTTATTCAATAAAAGAAGCTCAAGCTCTCAGATATACAAGAAAAAAAAAAAAACACATTTGGGAAATACACTGATTCACAGTCTTGTCAAGAATAACTTGTAGAAGAAAAGACGGATATGACTCGCATGTCTGTGTGCTGTGACACTGACCTCTGATAAACATCAGCTTGAGAGGTCATTTTCAAAGAAGCTCATTAAAAGTCATTGTTATGTTTTTGGTTGAAAACAAAGCCTCTAGCAGTTAAGTGAGATGATATTAGCTGCTTTTACCAATGATCCAAAATGACATGTTTATGTTTATGGCGTATGACTACAAGGTCAGTATAATGAGGAGGTTGGGGTGGATGGATGTCGTGACCAAACGCCAGACTTTAACATACAAGATCAATGTTTGTTGCCTGTTTAAAACCAACATTTTTTTTGTTTAATCATAAAGGTCCCAAAACCTTAATCACATGTACTTTATCGTAAACATGACAACAAATGTTTCCGTAAGCTAGGTGAGCCTACATATTTTTTAACTTAAACCACGATTGTTCCCTAAACCTAGCCGACCCTTTACCAGAGTATAGTCACTGTGGTGTAAACATAAGGAAGGGGTTGGTGTGAAGAAAATACGACAGAGAAAGACTAGCAAAGAGAAGACAAGACTGGAGGTTTGCTTTCCTGTACAACAACTGTTAACAAAGAAAACAAGGTAAACAATGCCATCCATTTGCTGTATCTGCTTATCCTGTAGATGGTCATGGAGGCTGCAGTCTATCCAAGGTGACAAAGAGCAAAAGGCAGGGTACAACCTGGACAGATTATCAGTTCATCTCAGGACCACCTAGCAGCCCTAAAGCTTGTATACTAACAACAACAACAACAACAACAATAATAATAATATAGTTTTCACATTCAACTCTGCAAGGTGGCTCGTGGTTAGCACTGTTGCCTCGCAGCAACACGGTCGCTGGTTCACGTCCCGGTGAGGACACCTGGGATCTTTCTGCGTGGAGTTTACATGTTCTCCCCGTGCAGCGTGGGTTCTCTCCAGGTTCTCCGGCTTCCTCCCACAGTTCAAAAACATGTCGAGGTTAATTGGTGATTCTAAATTGTCCGTAGGTGTGAATGTGAGTGTGCTTGGTTGTCTGTCTGTAAGTGTAGCCCTGTGATAGACTGGTGACCTGTCCAGGGTGTCCCCTGCCTTCACCCAGAGTCAGCTGGGATAGACTCCAGCCCCCCGCGACCCTAGAGGGGATTAGGCGGTGTATAGAAAATGGATGGATGGATGTACATTCAATTCTTTATGGAGACAGGGTAATAGCTAGCATTGCTCTGTCCATCAGTACCAAATGTTACATTTAGTTTGTTTAATCCATACAAAAACCTAAATGTAAAAGTCACACATTAAATGTTTCTGGGAGGTTGTGTGCCACTATATATATGAGGTAACTATTGAGTTTAAAGGTTAAAGCAGACAGATACCTGAGATCGAACTGGGGTAGCTGTGCGCTAACATGGCTGATAAATGTTAGTTAAATGGAGATTAAACAAATCTTTAGCTGAGGTTCAGGAGCAGGAATATATCTCAACCACTCTCTTTCCTGTCCTCTACACACTCTACACACACACATCTCTACACACCACTCTGTCCTTCCCACTTGTTCGTCCTCGCTTCTCCTCCACAGAGCTACACAGCATCGCTCAGCCTCGCTGCTAGTCAACAAGTTTAGAAAAGTCTGACTCACCACGGACCGCATCAGCCCTCCATGAGGGAACGTCCAGCCCGGCTCCGGATCTCGTCCATGCCGATCAGCCGAATCCACAACGAGGGCCCGGAAACGAGGAGATCAGCGTCACTCCAGAAATGCTCGTCACGAAAAAACGACTCCAACCAGAACTCCTCTCTCCGTCCTCCAGCTGCATCAGACTCCTCATCCAAATCCCTGCTAAAACCAGGGAAGCTCTTCTCAAAGAAGACCAAAACGTAATTACTCCCTCGTCAACTTTTATTCGCTCCAGCGATGATGTCCGAAGCAGACGAGCATCCAGAGAAGCCGTCGCATCCGGAAACGATGGGCTCCCACTCCCACACTCCCGACGGATCCTCCGGCGATGTCCCTCCACACGAAATCTCCGACCAGACCGTCTTGGGTCTTTAGAAAGCAGCAAGAAAAAGACTTCATCTGTCACCGTGCTGACAACAAAGTTAAACTATTCCAACTTCTGAGAAACTCACAGAGCTGAAGTCAGTGCGCCAACTCCTCAGTAAGGACAGTAGCTAATAAAAAAACACCCTAAATATATTTAGATCTAAAAATGAACTTTCTTCTGTTGATCTTTGGTTTGTTTATTGACTCCCTTCACTCCATCTGTAATAGATTTTGCTCCTCTTTCCATCATTCAACTAGCTACATCCAAGCCAGCTCAATCTCGAATTGCTCACTTCCATCTGGGGCTCAAAGTTCTTGTACCTCCACAGTATAACTTATCTTGGTCAATTCCACTGACATCTGTTCACCTATCCTAAGGCACGAACACATTCCAACATCCTACGTTCCAGCCTCTAGCTGGCATTCTAGAATTAACGTTTCTATTCACCTTCCTTTGTTCCTGCGACGCACAGAGTTTATTGCAACGTTGATCAATTAGTCGCCGTCCCACAGAATCTCTTCCATATCCAGTATGCGACCTTCCTGCATTTGCAAAGACTGCCTGGTCTAATCAATCAAACAAAGTCAAACCAATCAAGTGGGTAATCCCATGGCCACCATGTATTTCAGCTAGATTCACACCCAAGCCCTTACAAATCCGCACTGCACCACATACAAATCAGAAAATTCTCAGGACGCTTTGCCTTCCAACCCTCAGTTCGTTACAGGGACCGGTCAAGCTGCAACCCCATCTCTTCCACTTCAAGCAAGTCTTGAGTTCCAGAATCCTAGCACATTCTCTTGCCACACCTTTTGTGTTGACACAGCTTCCACATAATCAAAGCCTCAGGCTCAAGTGTATCTGCTTCTCATCTGCACCAACTGTCCAGACCCACGTTACGTCCACGCTTTGTTTAATTTTTATGGGATGGTTTTTAGGTGGGTCCACTGGCCTGCGAGCTGCTGCTGATCCCTGACTAAGCATTTCCCCACACTGCATCAGCTTGTCAAAGTCATCACCAATACAACCCTCATTCGCATCCAACAAACAATCAAGCTTCAGTTAATTGGTGTGGTCTAGCTCGTGAACAAAACGAACAACTGTGTGTATCTTCCGCAAAGTCAAACTATTGATTTAAATTTCTGGACAAGCTGTACAATTTCATCCAGAAGTTTGCCCTTAAAATATATATACAAATATAAATACATTATAAATATGTAAGTATTGGATTAAAATTTACAATATAGCTGTATAGCTTCACAAAATATGTAGTCTGTGGTGCATAACATGGCATATGGCCGCAAAAACCCCCCGAAGAATAATTGCCATCTACCTCGTGATTATACTGTATGTTTTGAAACCCACCCCTGAACACAGTACAGGTGAAATGTTTTTCTTTTGCATTAATGAGTTTATTAATCATTGCCTTGAAGTGAGTGGAGGAGTGGATGGAGCCCCCGCAACTGCTGCCATGGCAGCCAAGCACTGACAAATGATAGATGCACTTGATGGGGTGTTAATGTGATGAATGCCTCTGTGAATAACATGACGAATACATAGATGCACAAAGAGCGAATCAGAGAGACCCAATCACTGGCTGTCAGTTTGATGATTAGCACACTGAGAAGTCCTAAGTGGCCCCCGGAGTCTCACTGATCAGAGGTCAGGTGCACATTTTGCTTTTAGTAATCAAGGATCAGATTTGGGGAGGATAAGTTAATCCTGGTTCTGCCTCTCAAAGGGGAGGCTGATTCACTGAACTGTCTGCTCCACAGATGCATTTCAATTTCTCAGACCAGAAACACTGGCTGCTTCTGCATGCATACCAATATCACTTGAGATGTATCCATTTAAGTTCTGGCACATATGAGCAATCATTAATCTCTTATTTCTCGCAAGTGTGTAGGAAGTGTCAGTGTGCTTGAGTGATGCACAGTGAGGCCGAAATCAATAAGTAGTTGATCAATTTGCATTAGGAACAAGTGAAATGCTCTGGCTGACAAATTTATTTATTTTATTTGTTTGATATTTCTGCTGTGTGGAGGTTGTTTTTGGCAAGATTACAGTTACATAAATCCTGCAAATAATACTAACCTTAAGGCAAAAGGCTAAACTGCAACATTATTACTTGATCCTGCCTTTGAATTTCCACCAACAAATAAAAGCAGTGGCGACACAGCAGGCAAGTTTCATGACTTTTTTTTGGTGTTACTTATTCCTGTCAGAAATTATTGCGTAATTACAGAATACTCTGCCAATTTTAGATATTTTATCCTGGTTTGGGTTTGAGAATTACCATTTTTAATTTAGAATTTAGCAAGGATTTAGCAATGCCATTGAGCTGCATTATGGGAATTGTGGATCTAATGCCTTTGGAGCTCCACTCATTCTGGGGACTAAGAGTCAGGACATCTAGCTGTCCCTGCTGCTTCTTATGTTAATCTGTCTCTTGAGTCACAGTGGACAGCTGCACAAATTCTGAATTAGTTTGGTTGAATTACACTTTTGCTGGCCTACATATGCAATCACCAGGGTATTATTTCGAGGAAAGCTGGCATATGTTTGCATGTTTTCTTGCCTATTAATAATTTTTGTACTCTGTTAAGCTCATTTTTGCATAGCGTCATGGACATTTGCTCAATTGCTCAGTTTGTTTATCATTTGTTCACAATGATAATCAGGAAATGTAGGAGTTTATTACATTAATGATTGAGAACAATGCAATACAATTAGATTTGATTTTCCTTTGTCCTAATGGCTTTAAATAAAATCTGAAACGCTTCAGTACAGGTGCTGTGTCTATGTATATACATTTCAAAATCAGTTGTATGCATTATTGTGCTACATATCCAGCTCTTTTATTGCAGGGTTAATTCTTGCAGAACATTAAGACAAATTACAAAAGGGCAGCCAAACAAGATAAAAGACAAGATGAAAGTGAGATGACAAGAAGGATAACTATGAAAAAACAACAGAACAGTTCACAAAGAATAAAAGAACAAGAACACTTCAGTGTTATACGTGTTTACAGAGTTAATAAAAGAAGAGTAGTTCAAGAATTCAGCCAGTGGTTACAGGTGCTTTTAAAAATTGCAAAAAGAAGACATTGTCCATTTTTAATGTTTATATTAGTACACACTCAGGGTGTAATGATACAAGAAATTCATGATTCAGTATGAACTTCAGTGTTGGAGTCATGGTTCAGTTACAGAATGTACATAAAGAAAGACGCCATAATGTTAGCCATTGATTTGTGGACTATCATTTAGACTGAGAACTCAAAGACGCTACACGCAGAAGCAACTGGGCAGTCACTAAGTAGCCACGCTAGAAAGCATAGTCTGCTTTGTTGTACATTTTATACTAAAAGGGACCATAATTTACAAAATGAACATCATGCTGTGTTGACTAAGTCTTAAAACTAGTGATTGAGACCATAATGTAAAGAGAAAAATGTCTCCTGAGAAAAAAAAATCAAATGAGAAGTAAAGTTATTTTCTCACAGATTTCAGTGCAGTCAGACTTCTTTTTACCACCAGTTGAGTTGCTCTCTCCTGGCTGTTGTGGTCCATTGCACATTTGCGTCACCTTTCAGACCTGGAGGCTACATCGAATTGTTTTTTCTGTAAGGTCTATTGTACAATTTCAGTGCAGCAAAGAAAACAAACAAATAAAAGTAATAACATTTTCTTTAACATTTACTTTAAAAAAATACAAAATATTCAAAAGATAAACCGTAAAGCACTGAAATTCTGCATATTGTCAAGAGAGAAAGAGCAATTTACTCAAGTGTAAGATAAAATTAAAATAAAGAAAAAGCTCAATAAGTCTAATTTTTAATTTAAATAATAATTGTGACATATTTATAATAAACCTAAATAAATCTTTCAAGACAGAGGTACTATTTTAGCTTTTAAGCTGTTTGAGAAAACTTCATTTGAATTGTCAGTGGACCAAAGCAACCTGGACTTGGTGTTTTCTCAGTGTTAAGGTCCACGTGGTGTCCAGTCACCTGACTCCTACAATACGAGCAAAGATGACAAAGGTTCTGGCCAAACAGGAAGGATAAATAAAACTTGAACTCAACGCTCAGTGTAACTCAACACATTCTACACGTTTAATAAAACTGCCACAACTTCTGCCCAACTTTTAAGGCTAACCCTGCTAAGATGTTGTAGCTGACAACACCCGGTGTGCTGTCAAAACGTGCCAGTTGGAGTTGGCGCTCTATAATTTTCCTTCCTGGAGCACAGATATGTCAACATAAACAGACCTCTGGCAGTAACTGTTTGGCTCACAGGACATTCTGAACACAGGAAATTTTAGACCAAACTGAGCGCTGCATACAGAATCATTTGAGACAAATACGTGTACCATTACACCTCTAGTGCACATATAGACATATACATACAGATCTTTGGACATAAAAATGGTTGAGTTGTATGGATAAAGTCCCCATTAGATAGCTTTGTATATTGCTTCTTTTGGTATATAAGCAATATAGTGAGACCTGAAGGTTCCTATAAGCTGGTAGTATAACATAATGGACAAACCATTAGTGTTGTTGACGTACCAGAAAATAAGGTCAAGAGCTAAAGTGAGATTATTAATAACAATCTGCAGTAATTAGGATCTTCATTAAAAAAAAAAACAAAAAAAAAAAACATATACAAGTATATCTTGTGACAGTTTATACATCTAATTATGGTAAATTGAGGTTATGGTATATATGAATAACAGCATGAAAGGGTTACAAAGAGAAAGGAAACAAAAGGAACCAGTACACTGCCTTGCAGAACTACAAGATGTTGTATGTTGCCTGCTTGACTTTTACAACCTTTGTATGTGTTTGACAGAAAATAATAAGCTGTCTTAGTCAAACTTCATTTAAAAAAACAGACTGCGTGGATGTTTAAGCCTTGATTCACAACCACTGTAATTTGAGCAGACTTCAGTTTCCTAAGCTCTGAAATTGTAGCGCATAAAATCTGAACATTATCTCTTCCTGTTTCATGTAACACTTGTGTGCCAGTTTTCTGTGCAATCCTTATTCCGGAAAGGACTTTATTTATTCATTTAGCCTTAGGTTTCTTACATTCAATCACCCACTCATCGTCTCTACCTGCTTCATCCTGTTGAGAGCACGAGGTGGTTGGATCCTTTCCCAGTTCACCTTTAGTGGAAGGCAGAGAAACACACTGTGCTGTAGCCTCTACATTTACATGTCTCTCACTATTATGAAAAACTAGATTGAGGTAACAGTTCAATTAAAACATTCATACAACTGTCGGTTATCCAAGAGGAGACTTCCAGACATAAACTGTTGATAAAACATAGATTACATTGTTGGCATTACTTCCTCTGGGTTAATGCCTAATTATGGGAATGGACCCTATAATCCTGCAGCCATGTTCCTCCTCAGCTTGGCCATGATCACTCAGATTCTGAATGGAGGCTTAATGCTGCTGGTGAGTACGCCGGCATCAGAGTCAAGAGCTGCAGACAGCGTGCTACAGGTGCAGCTAATTAGGTTAATAATGAGCACACTGATTAGTGATTAGCTCCTTAGTGCGTAAGAAAGAAGAGTTTTAGGTTGAGTTGACTGGATTACGTGAACCAGGAGGGAGTCGCCTCTTGAACTTTAAGCTGATGAAATTGAAATGTCTAGGTGTGACTTTCTTTCATCTCTGCACTAATTATCGTCTTAATAGTAATTAGCGTAATGATGATAATATTAATGCCTTAATCTGATTATAATTGAAACACTGGTGCGCCTGTGAGCATACTGGGTTTTGCCTGTGATTCACTAAATGTAAGATGAAAGCATCCGGCATGTATAGCTCATGCTGGTACAATTTTGAATCAAATCTTAAAATAGCAACTGTACCTGTGGAGAAAATATCACAGGTACGGAAACCATTCAGCACTGAAGACTGAATGACTTTCTGTCTTGATATTCACAGTTCTCTTGACTTGATAGTTTTTTTCATTTGATTGTTTTTATTGACCACTTGTGACGGATCATGATTATTTTAGTATGAATATTTTAATCCCAGATAACCCCACACCTAAATTCACCATAAAACTGCAGTAGCTGTATACATAGCCGTCTAATGTAATGGTAAGTTAGTGAAGGACGTTGGGGTCTATTCCAGCTGACTTAGAATGGTGACCTGTCCAGGATGTACCCTGTCCTATCACAGGGCCACATAGAGAGAGAGAACCAAGCAGTTGCTGCTATCCACTGTTCCACCATGCCACCCCTGGAGGATATCAGTGTTGAACAAATTTCTTGAGAGATGTTCTGTCATTCTTTAGCAACATTTCACTCAGCTGCTTTCTGCTATAGGGGTTCTGTTACTCTACCCCTCTCTTTAAAATACCCTAAAGGTGTTCTACTAAATTCAAGTCAGGTGACAAACTTTACCAAGTCATAGTTTTCATAGTTTTCTTCTTTAGAAACTCTTGTGTGTTTTGGATTGTTATCATGCTGGACTGTTTGTCTCCTGCCAAGCTTCTGCAGCCTGGGAGTCATCTTGTCAGATAGTATTTTGGTTTTCATGTCATCTCCCCAACACCTTTTGCTCTCATTCATCCCCATGTTGTCACACTTCACTGTCAGGACCATGTATTTACTGTGGTAGTTCTAAACAGGATCAAAACAAACATGCTGGACCCCATCTGAGCAGAACAACATTGTTTTAGGGTTGTATGACCAAAGAATGTGTCCCCACTATACATTAGGCTTCTTGTAATGTTTTTAAACATGTTTTTTTGTTTAAAATATAGCTTTAATCAAGCAAAATAGCAAGCCAGGATCTTTTTTTGGAAGCCGTTTATAGAGGTTGAGATTATGCAATGTCCTTCTTCCTTTAATTTCCTCTATGTAACATAAGTTACAATGCCTAACGTACTTGCATTGATAACCCCTGTGCCAACTATGAAACACTCGCCCATCTGGTTTTATAGAGCTGGATTGTACAAGTGACCCTCTGTCTGTGACGCCATTTTTGGAGGACACCCACTGATTATTGATACGGATCATTCTCTACCTCCTGATTACATGACAGTTGTGTGATGCTCATTTTTCTTTGGTCAACAGTCATCCTGTATTTTTTCCATCTTTGCGAACTCTCACAATCAGATTTTTAAAAATTCTCTGGCAATTCTTTTGAAGCGTAGTGCAGACATGCAGATAGACGCAGCCCATTGATCCAAAACACACACATTTCTGGTGGTGACTTGTCATTTTGTAACAGTGTTCATGCAATCTGGCTAATTGAAAATCACAGGTGTACTCAGAGTTCAGCTACAGTAGTAACAGTACTTAAGGTCTGTTCTGGAGCATTTCATTTTGTGTGATTACAGATTAGATTAGAAGTTCTCTTCATCATAATTCAAGCATTGTGTAGATTGCCCTCCTCCCCCAGGTGGAAACTGGTCCTCAGTGCTATCCAGAGTAAGCGGCTCTGTCATGCTCTGTTGGAATTGTTAAAGTTCACACTCCAGCAGCTCAAGCCAATCTCATTATTCAAGATGGCGCTACATTCCCCAAAACAGTGGTTAGCCCTCGTTCTGAAAAACCTTTTGTCTTCAAATGTCAATACTAAAAAAATACAAGTAGAAAAATAGTTCAACAAGCACTTTTTAAAAATATAAGTTCAACAGCTAGACAGTAATGCTTCATCTTTCTTCATCATACTTGCAAACTTGTGGCTATTTGCAGAAAACATCAGTTTGCGAAATCATTTTGTCTCAAGTCTGACAATGTTGTTCACTGGTTGCAACCTCCAGCAACATTCTGGCAATAAAGGTAAGTTTGCCACAGCATATTCATGATTTGCCACTGCAATTTACCCGTAATGTTAAACAACCTTCTGGTTAAAGAAAACAAGTATTTAAAAGTATAACTACCCACAGCCCTGAGTATATGAGGCAGGAGTTGCTCAGTGACATCCATAGCCCAGACAAAAATGGCAGAGGACCATGGTGGTCACGAGCAACATCAATTTGAGCTGTTGGTTCCAGCCTGAAGCTAGAGTTCTCAGAGCTGAGGCAATGCAAGTGCAAGAGTAGCTGGGGACAGTCTGTGTGTGGTAACGCAACATTAGTTACAAGACGTGTAGAATGAGAGTCTGAAGGTACAGAATGCAGTTTGGTGGCTTGTACAGCCATCAAAAGCACAAAGCCCAAACCAGTGTGCCAAAATTTAAACACGCTAAGCAGAGGATTAGCAAAGCATAGCATAAACTCCTTTAAAGTCTTGATCAGGATAGAATATATTTTAAAATCGCTTCACAAACTCCCACACTAGCACAAGAGCTGAGGACGGAGGGCGACCTCTGATGAGAGGGTGTTATTATTATTATTATTTCTTTATATAAGTTTTATGATGTAGCAAAGTTCTAAACAGTTGACTCTTTGTCAGCATTAATCTTGCAAGGTTCAGAATGATTTAAAACAGTAAATGGCACGTTGAGTCATTTTTAACCCATGAAATGCTGATTTATATAAAGTTGGTCATATGTCAATATCAACAGCAGCAGTAATGTGTTCCATCACAGTGGAGTTACAGCATTTACAGCTCAATGAAAGATGTTTAGGTGTGCAGTAGCTCTTAAGGACCATCAGTGTTGGACATAAAGATAATGTGACTCTCGTACTGTCTTATATGAGCTTTATATTTTTGATGAGGCATATAGAGGCAGAAATAAAACATGAAAACTCTTGGAAGAAGTTGACTGACTTGCAATATAAACTCAGGAATTGTTGTGACCTTACAGAATGACTTTTAGGGAGGAGATATTTATGCAGTGTGGAGGTTTTTATTGGCAAGACTGGAGTTACATAAATATTGCAAATCATACCGACCTTAAGGCAGTGGGTCAAAGTGCAATATTATCACTTGATAACCACACATTGAGCGTTTTTTTTTTCTTTTTTTTCTTCCTGTCCACAGTCATTGCTTAATTAAAGCATTTCACCACCAAACTGATGCAATGGAGTCAGAGTGAACAGCTGAACAAATTCACAAGTTTTTCAGTCCACTAGAGTGCCCAAGGAGTTTGCTACAGAATCCTTTACTCCTCTCAAAGGAAAGAAGGCAGTGGGCTGCTGAGAAGCACTGTGTGCCGAAGAAGGGTATTTACTGATCACAGGATTAGGGCGGCGGCAGGCGAAGAGATAGAAGAGACGACAGCAGGGGTGTCGGAGAATGATTAGACTGCCACTAAGCCAATTGGGGAAATGGGACCGTGGCCAAAAAGACATGAAGAAGGCAGAAAGGGTGGGAGAGAGACGTTGGAAGGGAGATTGGTGAGAAAGTCAGGAATGGGAAAGGTGGAACCAGGCGCACAAGAGAGGGGAAGGTTAGAAAGAGAGCTGGGCTGAGCAACAGAAAGAGAGGGATGTCGACGGAGAGAAAACAATAACAAGCTTGGAGGAAGGAGCGGATGAAAGACGACAAAAGCGGCCAATGTGAAAGAGAATAAACAGGAGAGAGGAGACGAAGTGGGGTGTCAAAGTGGAGGAGGAAGAGAGCGGAGCTTCCATTCGTTGTTTTTCCACTCTGTTCTTGCCAAACACCAGGCGCTGCGGTCACCTTTCCGACACACTTTCCTCTCATGCCAATACGTCCTCCAGAAATATAACTGTGGAGGATGAAAAGACTGATTGTGGCCTGGTTTTTAGGGCGTACCAGCTCGCCTTTGCTGGCTTGCTGAGGTCAGAAACCTTCTACATCTCATCTGTCATTTTGTCAGCACAGGGTCAACCATAAGGACAGTTAGTCTGGAGAGGGCGGAGAGGTTTGGGTACAAAAATGTAGGTCTGTAATGATTACAATAAGAAATTTACATACTGGCCATCCCATTGTTCGAATGACAACCTTCTACTGTACCTGTGGCGCCTGAACATTTGGCCTGTGTACCCAAAATCCTTCTTACATATATTCTGCTATTGTTCTAACCCTCACTCTCCTTTTTAGTTCCTTGCAAGTTTTGCAAATTAGCTGCTCATGTTTTGTTGCATTTTTTATTTTTTTTAAAATCAAAATCCAGATGATGCAAGCGCTTTAGCTAAATGACAACAATTTAAGTGTATATTATAAAATTTAAGAATGGTTTGTGTTTTAGAAAGCCCGAGGCATAGCTTGTGAAATGTTTTGTCGGGGAATGAAATAAGAGGTTTCCTTCAATTGGAGCCTTCTGGCAACTTAATCAATTCATTGTAAAAACTAAGACATCTTGCATTCACAGCTGGGCTACATGCCATTGCAATAGCACAACAGACTGTGTGCAAAGTCCCACAAGAACTATTAACTGTCATTTGTGTCCAAGTGGAACAAATCTTAAAACTAATTAAGCTGCACCCCCATGACGAGAATGTGAAGACAAATTTTGCCATCGGGAGTGGGTGAATTGAGAATCGATGGCTGACAATTTCCAAAGTCTTGTCCTGAATTCAAGATGTGGGTGTGTGCAGTGGGATGCAGAATCAATCACAGCAAATTGAGTCCCGCATAAACATGGATAGAGTGATTGACCAAAACAGAGTAATTCAGACAGAGGGGAGCCAAGCCAACCTTACTGGCGGCACACTCCATTCTTTTGGAATTCTTGCCAGGCAAACGGACAGCCGGTGCCATTTCCGAAAGGTTAGCGAAGTCTGCGAGGCAGTGACACTAAAATTAATAAAGAAATTCCAGAACTTCGAGATGCGCACGACATTCCACATGAGATATAGGACGAGGATTGCAGCTGTAGGATACAGTACAAACATACGCTCACACTGTGTTTCTGACATGCATTAGGCACAAAACACCGCTTTAATGAGGCAGTCACTTGCACTATTACATACACAGTGTGAAGGAAGCCAATTACTAAAAGATGTCTCGTCGCATTATGTCTGTTATAATGGTGTCTTCAGGCATTTGAAGAGAAACAGGGAAAACAGGACTACTGTAAAACTCAAACAGCAGGTAACAGTGGCACCTGTCATAGGTGGTGTGAGTTAATTGTGTTTGTAACATAAATGCATCCATTTTCAGGCAGCATCTGGCGTGCTGGGTTTCTGTTTGCCGTGACATTTGGATGACAGCATTTCACAAATAGTCGACACACACCATTTTAAACAAGTTTATAGATGCTTATGCCTTTTTTTTTTTTTTTTGATAACAATATCTGTTCAGAGTACAAAGTTAATTTGATGTTTGCTTCCCAGAATTGGACAGGCTCATTAGCCTTGCTTGATTAGCAAGGTATGGCTGTGGTTACTCTTTGTTGTCTCGTCTTCCTGAGTCTTGTTGTCTGTCGGTGGGTTGGGCTGATTGGAGCCGGATTGCCATTTTGTCAACAAAAACATGTAGAGGAAAGGGTAAAGGACAAGCTGGGAAGAGCCAAAAATAATAACAGGCGTTAAAGGGCCTATTATCTGTGACCATCTGTGACCTGTGTGTCTGATAATGGAACTAGAGCTTCAGTTTCGAGGTTTTAAGTGCTACTTTGGCAGGAAGTGTTTGGCATTGTCAGTCAGCTTTATTTGTGATTATACTGCCTAAATTGGTGAACATATTGGAATGGCCGAAATTTCACCACGAATGTGTGGCTCAGAAGGTCACAGTGGCAAATATCTCATATATCCTTTATTCCACAGACAGTTTCTAAGAATGAATGAAGAAACTAGCAAAAACTGCAAATAAGTCCAAACTGTTCATCCCGCGGAGCTTGAGTGCTGCGGGCTGTAAGCTCAGCCATCCTGTGTCATCAAGTTCAGTGTAGTGGAAGATTGCTGCTGAACCAAGGTGATGCCTTAAAGGAATACTTTAGTCCACAATGATCACTTTTATATTCATACTTCACCATTTGTTGCTGACAGTGTGGGCCAAAAATATAAAACAACAAAAAATAAATATATAACCCAACTAAAAAAAAAAAACTGTTATCATATTCTTTGCAGGCAGCTGATCTTCTACATGGAGCAAGAGAATCAACTGCCCCACCCTAAATTCAGCATCACTGATAGGACAGTATGAAGTATTAATTGCACATTTTGGATTAACCTTTCTTTGGTGTAAAATTTGCATTTGAAACAGGAAAAAAATGATAAAATGTCCTCTCAAAGCCTATTAAAGTACTTACTGTGTCTGATCAGAGAATTAGGTATCTAAGTCAGTGCTTTACAGCAATTACAAAATGATGCTTTTGAATAAGAAACATCCTGACTAGCAATATGAAATATTAAAGAAAGGTTCATTAGGCACAAATGTTTTACTGAGCAACCTTGGGACTTTGTGGGTCCATCTACTGGACGCAGTGTCCTGTGGTGTCTGGCACTGAGACTGTGGGTTATGGTGTGGGGCCTCCGTGAATCTGGTTCATGCTGGTACAGCTCACGAATGCTCTATCTGACTGAGCTCTGGGGAGTTTGAAAGCAGAGTCATTGCCTTGGGTTCTTTGTCGTGGTCCTGTTGTTCTGCTGGGAGAGGCTTGAGGAGTGCCGTTGTCATAGTGGGGTGGGCTTGGTCTGGAACGATGTTTAGGTGTGTGTTACATGTCAAATTAACATCCACATGAATACCAGGACCCAGCAGGATATTAGATTATAACGAGATGATCATCGTCATCAGCGTCACCTGTCAGTGTTGACAGAATTGTGTTTGATCGATGTCTCATAAAATTTCGGACTTCAGTGTGCGAAAGATACGGAAGTCGAAACATTTTATCCAAAATGAAACGTCAACCTCATTGTGACGCTGAAGGAAAGTCAGTGGAACATCAAAGTTATGAGCACTCGTCCTCTGGGGATCCTGAACGTCTGTGCAGGATGTCATTGCAGTCCATCAAATAGTTGTTTCAATCTTTCAGCCCAGACCAGCCAACCAACAGTACTTCTCCTGCACCACGCCGCTCAGCTAATCTGCTTTTTTCAGGACTGCGTGGTTGTGATTTGATCAGATTTGCCTGACAGTGACAGGCAGCCCACAACCGTCATCACATTCAGATTCAAATGTTGCAGTACCTTTTCTCTGCAGAGCCCCACCCACCTCCAACTGGAAATAAAAGCAAGGACAAAAACACAAATTCACAAATCTCTCAAGTGCAATAAAGAAAAAAAAAAACCCACTAAACTCTTCAAACTTTGGCAGAAAGTTTAGTTTTTATGTAGAACACCATTTCTCACAGTACAACACTGACAGGAAAAAAAATAGGTTCTCAGGTCCTTCAATGAATATGTCAGGTGTGTGCATTTTATTGCTTTGGTTGGCTACCAGCACTGCAATAAAGGATTATAAATCAATTCAAGTTATTTACAGTATTAAAAGTTTTAAACCTCGATTTCTCCGTTCCAATGTGACGTTTTGCTGATTGAATACAAATACGAAAATGGAGCTTGAAGTCAAACTGTTTCACCTTGTTGCTGGTACACAGTTAAAATGTCAACCGCCGCTTACGTAACGTGAATGTGAAAGTTTTATTTACTGAGGTTATTAAGTTTTACTTCACTATTTTAAAGTGTCAGTAAAGTGAGTTGCGGAAGAATGAAGCACATCATTCCACTGGCAGGGACCACGGGGGCCATCGTATTCGGCTGCCGGCGGAAAGAGCAGCGCTGTTTGCCTGCTGGTGGTGTCGGTCCAGGCAGTACCTCTCTGTGTTCTGCCCTCGTCGCCTCCAGAACAGCACATTGCACTCTGGCGGAGCAGCACAGCTCCTGCCTTTGTGGCCTAATGGACTGCTGATGACTACGACCTTCTGTTCAACCCGACGAGGACATGGAGGGAAGGGATGGGGAGGGAGGTATTTGTGTATGTGTGTGTGTGTGCGTGCGTATGTGTGTGTTCAACTTTACTTTTGCAATGGTGGATGGGTGCATAAAGGAGACAGAGGACATCCAACTCATAAAACCAAAATAGTGATGAGAGGGAGAGAGAGACACACAGGGTGGAGGGGGAATGAGGTGGAGTAGATGGCTTTGAAGAGGAGTTAAGTATGATGGAGGAAGGGTCCCAGGAGAGCAGGAGCGAGACAGAGTGCAAGGAGAGGGAAATAAAAAACAGAGGGGAAGGAAAAGATGTTCTTTCCATCCATAAGAATTAAGATGTCTGTGTTGGTGAGCTAATGTTCCATAAGTCACATCCATTAGCCAACAAGTTGCACAGATTGTGCACAAGCGCTCGTCTTTCCCTGCCACCTTTATCGAAAGACGGAGAAAGTTGAGCAGTTTTCAAATGGGGATGGGGATTAAGGGAACTCAGGTAGCTGTTTGAAGCAGGGAGAAATATCTAGACACTGAATGTTCTCTCCGCTTCTTGGCGAGAGAGGCAGCGAGATGAAGCGGTCGGTAACAAACCGAGACAAGCCTCGGTGAGGGGAGATGAATCTGCAAACAAATCTGCTAACAAATATAGCTCTTCAAACCCAGCAGGAGGAGAGAGAACGAGAGAGAAGACAGAGAAAGGTGCTGATTTATCTAATGTATTTGCCGTGTGCTCATCGAAGCACATGCCCAAGAGCTCAAAACAGGCTCGGGGATATAGTTAAGCAGCCAGAGACAGTGGAGAAAGAAAAAAGGCGAGGCAAAATTGAGTCTCCTCTTTATGAGCAAGCCGGAATGAAATGAGGGGAGGCTACAGATGGGAGATGCTGATTTGAATGAGAGATGACAGGTACAGTGGCGAAGCTGCAACTGCAAACAGGGAGGATGGTTAATGAGCAGGTGAAAAAAAAAAAAAAACCCTCCCTTCGATGAGACGTGATGTGCGAGAAGTGGAAAACTGGTGGGAGGATGATGGCTCGACACATCCTGTTTGATGATCAGCATGGCCAAAGCACGTTAATAGCCACATGATGGGGATCGCTGCTGATGGATTACACTTGACACCAATTCCTCCTGGCTGTAATGTCACTCATGTACCTTACACGAAGCCAGAACTTGTTTTTTTTTTTCCTTAGTTTTCATTTTCCTCTCCCGACTGCATCCACTTCACTGAGTCGAATTGATGGGCCTTAGTAAAGTCAGAGAATGTCATCTTTGAACTTGGACTTGACGGTAAGTAATAGAGACCGTTTCTGTGCGAGAGTGGCGAATCAACAGAGAGTGAACCGCTGAAAGGAAAAAGACTGAGAGCTAGAGAG
>NW_007577757.1:796099-879717 GCF_000690725.1 Stegastes partitus | reverse complement strand
AGAGAGAGAGAGAGGGAGAGAGAGAGAGAGAGAGAGAGAGAGAGAGAGAGAGAGAGAGAGAGAGGCTCAGATCAAACACCCTTCCCCGCCTGGGGATGTGCTGACTGGCAGAAAGCAACCGCCAAGGGAGGAAGGAGGTAGGTAGGGCAGAGGGGAGGGAGGAAGGGGTGTAATGGGAGGGTCGAGGCAGGAGGGAGGTGGAAACATAAAGAGAGTTAGCCTATGTGGCAAAAAGTGACATTTGTTCTGTGTCCACGCCACAGCCGTGTTCAGACAGACAAGCAGCGAGAGCCCTGAGTGGAAACACACAGCTCCTCATCCATGTCAATTTCGGGGCTGTGCACTGAGGCAGTGGGGCTGCCAATGGAAAAAAAGAAAAAAGTAATGTCTATCAAAAGAGTTACAAATTTCTGCAGCAGTGCAACTTGCAACATCCTGCTTTGTCCAGTCGTACACTTTGAGTTTAAGATGACAGCTGTATTTCTACTGCTTACCTTAGCACTGTTGATTGAAAAATGATTGCTGCTGTGATAACTTTCCATTCTCATAAAAGCCTTCCTCATGGTACTGAAAGCTGCTGTGCAGTAGATTGACATCTGCATGTAGTCTCCTTTTAACTCAGGCCTGTTTTCAGTAAATGTACAGTAAGCTGGTTTATTTTGAAAAATCGTCTCTGTTTCATCCTCACTAATCTGGCATTTCTGACACGTGGAAACTGAGCTCTTTTGAAACTGTATCTGAAGTGGATAAATCTGACACGCTTGTGTTTTAATGTAGACTGGGACAGCAGAGCTCTGGGAAACCTGAGATGTAATATCTATACAGACGAATACAGGAGTTTGTGTTTATTTTGTCAGACAACTTAGAGATCAGTGCAGCAGCACTGGAGCTGAAAGGTCAGTATGGTTCACAACAGAGGGCTTTAGCAAATCACTGAACAACATCATGGAACAATTTCTGAAACTCCCTTCTCACTAACAAGTCTGGAATTGTGGATCTTTGCTGAACAACTTTTGTAAATTTGTGCTGAGAAAGTAGAGATGCTTTAAAGTTATTTCAACCTCAGTCACATATGACCTCAAATGCTGGGGAAGCAGCGTATATTGCGAATGGAACTCCAGAAAACATGCTGAATTGCACTTTTTTTGTTTCCCTCATGAAGTTAAAATGCAGTTGTTTTCTTCTTAACCCAAGTACTTGTGCAGTCAGTGGCCACCCCACTCAATAACTTTAATGAAACTAGAGATATCCAATTTTGAGATTTTAAAGTCCCTCTTCGACTTAACCTCTAAACATTTCTCTCTGTGCATAAAAGCTACAAATGTAGGTTTTTTTCCCCCCAACAAAAACAAGTATTTGTTGCCTGAAAATGGCCAACATGACACTGTTGCTTGCTCTAAACTGTGCAAATCTTTAAAGTTCCCACCTCTTTCTTCAACCACCACCACCCTGCTTACTGCAGCTTGAGCGCACCAGCTCCCCTGTGTCTCTGTTTAAATGCTATAAATGGTTAATTGTCTGCCCTTTACAGTGCTGTTCTACCTTCGTGGTACGCAAGGCTCTTTAATGCATACATTCACACATCAATGGCGACAGAACTGCCTACCTTGCGATTAGTGGACAACTCGCTCTGCCACCTGAGCCACAGCCGCCCACAGACCGTTAGTAGCTGTAAAACTACTCTGTTGGAGTCATTCAGCCATACATGTTCAACCCAGAAACCAATTTTGCAGAAGAATAATGATACAGAAAGTCCCACCTTGCAAGCTGACAGGACTGAGTCCTTACGTTTGTCACGTTTCAGACCCTGAAAGTCTGAATCTGTGTTTTTTTGTGAACTGTCATCAACACACTGCAGTTTCAAGGTGAAGATGCTCAACCACGGTGCCGACTGCTTGTTTCATTCATGACTCAGCGTATATAAAATGTTACATGGGTATGTTTCACTTGAGGAAGTCTATAGGGGGACATATTCGAACAGATTGGTATATCAGCTGACCTATCCTGAACCCTTTTTTACTCTACACTTGTGGTTTTTGTCCACCTGAGCCTTACAAGTGTTTCAAAACGATGCATTTGGCCTGTTTGAATATTTCACAGGAAAATTAGAGAGCGTGAATCAGAAAAATGATTTGGCCTCACTAACGTAAATGACCATGGTTGTCTGACTGGGATTTGCAAAAAACAAAAAACAACAAAAAAACAACACAGATTCACAACACTAAGATGCTAATTAACGCATGTTCTCTCTGTAACTCTGAGCAAAGATCAGCGTGGAAAACCTTCAGGTAGCGGCTTCTCATTTTTAGCCCGACAAACGTTGAGGGCACTGGTGATTTCAACTGCCAACACTCACTTGTAATTCTGTGAGTAACTTGCTAATAAACAACCAAAATAAAACTTGTCTGTTGTCTGGTTTGTGTGTTGCTGACAGTGTCTGTACTTAATTAAAGATCGTTTTGAGGAGGTGGGGGTGGGTGACTCCACTCAAACAGACTGATAGCTTTTCTCTCTAGTGGGTTCCATTATCAAGTCGATGTCAGCAGCGGCGCAATCTCTTATTTATGTCATACCTTAATACAGATCACAATATAAATAACAATACTTCAAGCTTGTGTGCTTACAAATTTTGGATTAAAACACTCACATGTGGACATCCTTGACGGAAACACACAGTCATTGTTCTGTGCAGAGAAACTGCTAGATCTTCACAACCTGAAAATTCTACTCTGGGGTACGAACGTCATTTTCTAAAATGTGAGCAGACAGCTCTTCTCAGTAGCTTTTGGAAACTTGCCCCATGTAACATAAAAGCACCGTGTCATAGAGGCAGGACCCAGGATAGCAGGGGAGAGGTGGATGGGGGTGGTGGAAGAGAAGAAAGAAAAGAACGGAGAGACAGTGAACGGAACGGCTATTATACATTTTTCATTACGTTTCCAGGCACTAAGCCACATCAAAGCCTCTCAGAGATAGAGAGGAGGGGGAGAGAAAGAGGGAGAGAGAGAAATAGACACAGGATGTTCTAATTAACTTCACAGTCGCTTGCTCGCCCCCCTTCTCTCTCGCACAGTCATTCTTTGTGTATATAAGTGTGTCTCAACCCTGCCCACTGTCTGTATGCGTGGCTTGTAAATTCATCACGACACCCCCCATCTACAAAAAAAAAAAAAAACTGAAAAGTTGCAAGCAGGGAATTGCAGCTTATGTAGGTCCAATCAAATGGCAAAAAAAAAAACAAAAAAAAAACAGGGAGGGCCTTAGGGGCGGGGGGAGACAAAGTGGGGAGGAAGGAGGAGGGGGGGCAGGAAAGGAATATCAGAGAGAAGAGGAAAAGAAGCCCTGAGGTGTTGCTGCTGCCACGCCCGGGGAAGGAGGAAGAGAGCAAGAGGCAAAGACCAACCCGCCGCTGTGTTGTGGTGCATTCAGGCCACGCGGGGAAAATCCAAACACACCAGCTTTCATAGCTCTCAGAACAAACTCTTCCTCTGCCCTCTAAACTCTGCAGCTCCAACAAGGATCTACTTGTTATCCAGCTGGGGGGATGGCGGGGGAAGAAGAAGAGAGCCAGGTTGTGAGTTTGTGGTTAAAAATGTTTCCTGTGCCGTAAAACATGAAACAGAAATGCTTAGCGATTCTGATCAAGAGCAAGCAAAGTTCACATGAAACTTTACCTGTCAGGTTTCTCCATCAAGTTTACCCAGCGGCCATGAAGGCAGCATCACATCACCCCTTCTTCTCCTTCCCTCCTTTTTGACGTGCTTGATTCCCGCTTGGTGTGAGTCAACAGGAAGTTGAGTGCACTCTTCACATTGAGCAAATTGTACAGCAGCCTTGTCATCTTAATAACGTCTTTGAGCGATTAGTCTCCTGCCAGAGAGCTGAAGGAAATGAACCCCATGGAAAAAGAGAGCGATTACAAGACTCTGTATAGGAGAGCATCTGGCTGCCTGAAAAAAAAACAGAAAAAGAGAAATAAAATTTAAAAACGCAGTAACTGTGAGAGAGAAATAAACATAAGTGACTCATTAATTTGAGTAGTGATGGCTTCCTGGTGATTGCATTTTCGATCAACTTTAAATATTTGTCAATAAAACACATCAAACCGACCACTAATCTCTAATGTTGTATTGATGGAGACAGTGGCTAACTCCTTCAAACTCTGCAGGCACTCGTAATTGCCGCTGTGATTTTTGCTGGCTTGTGTTTACACAGAATCTGACATAGCTTTTTAACAGGGCTGCTTGCTGTGTCACTACAATTAAAATGATAAGTTAAGATCTTGTAAAAAAAACCCCAAAAAACTGTGGCCTCTTGATTGCGTCCACAGGGAGCTCGGAGGACATGAACAATAGGAACGGCTTGTTTGAAGCGGGTCATGATTCTGTCCCTTGGTGAAAGACAGATATTTTTGTATGAATCCAAGCCATTAGTTGAGTGATCAGAATAATCCAACAAGTTACAGATGAAAACTGAAGGCTGAATGAATGCTTTGCTACTGCAGTGTTAACAAACCATGACGCAAATTGTCAAAGGACTGTTAAGGCTTCCCTAATCAATACTTTTATGTTAACCGTGGATTGAATGACTTGTAATGTAGCTACAACATGAAAGCAATAGCTGACTGTAATAAGCCCACAGAGAATCACAACCCAACTTCCTCTCAGCTCTACGGGGTATTTTAGTGTCTTTCAGTTCATTGTTTTAGTTTAATGGCCGTTTTGATTCACCCTCATTGCTCTCATCAGCCTTGTATCTAGACAAGCAACAGGCAGCTCGTTTCAGCTACGATATTAAAAACCATGGGTGGACAAAATGAAGCATTTAACTGCAATGTTGCCAAATACACTTCAATTTGTTTGTTTATGTCTGTCATAAACTAACTTGAACCAAGAATTCATATGGCCTCAGCTAGCTTACAGTGTCTGTCCCTAAAGGGGTCGTTTGAGTTCCTCCCCCATCATTAATTGAACACCTAGAAACAAAGATTTTTTTCCCCCAAGAAAGTAAACCCTTCCTGTTGTCTTAGATGTAACTCTGCACTGTTGCTTCCTCTAGAATGTGCAGATATGAAGTCTCTGCACCCATCCCTCTACTTGCGGTGCTTCAAGCTGCCAGCTCCCCGAAGACTGTTGAAACACTGTAAAGCTACTATATGCTACACAATGGGTGCAATATGCAAGTATTTCAGCCATAGATGTTTGGACTGGAAATAGATTCAGAAGAAGAAGAGAAGTACAGAAGGCCTCATCCTGCAACTTGACTGGATTGGTTCATTAGATTTGCTACAAAAGTCTGATGGAGTTATTTTACCATCTCATTTCTTTTGCTATGAATCACTACTACAAGAAAAGTATACCTTCGTTGATAAAGAGTCCTTGTTCGTGTAATGATACTACAGCTACTGATATGTGGTACTACTTACTACTTGGATAATTGCTACCAGAAAAAGCACAGCGCTAGATAAGGTAATTGTCACCATAGTGATGGTTCTATCACATCCTTATTGAACGTTTTGCAGCATTTGCTAAATTAGGGTGATGGTTAAGAGACAATCAGTAAGACAAATAGTGGAGACGGGAAAACCTGCAGTCCTTCCACTCACATAACTAATGGTGACAGATAGCTGTAGATTTACAATAGGTGATTGGAGGACACTGTTTATAACATAGCCCAAGTGAAATATGGAACTAATAAGCAAGACAGAAATTAAACTTTCTTAACACTTTCTTTAGAAGTGCACTTCTGAAGCTGGTTGTAAGTTGGAACTGATTCCTGATGCCCAACCCCAGCATTACTTCCACATCCTTGGGCTTCCAGTGGATAGATGGTATCTTTAATCACCAGCCAATACTCATATGGCACTTCAGATCAGCATTAACGACAAAGACAAACACAACAGAGATCTCAGTGGCCATCAGTGGACAACTGATTAGCGTAGATAATGAAAGAACACAGGAGATGACATCTTGAAGAGAAGTGGTTCATCTTCCCCACAGGGATCACACCCACAGCTCTGCAAACATTAATTGGCAACGCAACCTTGGGTGCAGTGAGAAAAACAGTTCTAGCTTGTTATCATGATTCATAATTAGGTTTTTTGTCATCTTGGAATAAGACTGGGAAGATAATGAATAATTTGAGTTGTCTTGTCACGTAATCCTGATGATCCCTGTTGGCTTGCAAAATCTATAACTGGTTTATAAACAACGCCAGCAGTCAGGGAGCACCTAATGAAATTTGCTCTGCTTTGTGATTTGATAAGTGAATTTTTGTTTTGCTTCACCAAATGTCAGGACCTCAGTCATGTGCTCACGGTTGCAGCAGTGGGAAGCTGTCTAAAAATAAATAACCTTTGATGAGACAAAGTAGAGGACGAAAATGAGTTTATGTGTGGATCAATGCAGAGGTTCTTTCATTTTTGAGGCCGTAATACAAGAAATGCATTAGCAAAACACTAAAGTAATCAAAACAACAAAGTAAACACATCTAAAACAGCAATATATTTCTGCTTTCAGGGGCACAAAAACCTCGAGGGTTATTGAACACAGACAGTGCAGTGCACAGCCATGTAACCCTTCAAAAAAGAAAGATACTGGGCTTGCAGGTGTCTTGCAAGTATGCTTTTTTCCCCCACAATCGTGACGTGAGTTTGGCATAGTTGTAGAACAAATGACTGTCTTTCCCAGTAGTTTTATTGACAGCTGGGCAATTACAGATTGTTGTTTACATTCCAAACAAGCGAGATCCTGTCTCTGTATTCCTTTTGATTTGCAAACCAAAGATCTGTAGCTTTTACCTTTGTTCTCCAGCAGCCATCATCCTAACAACATACAAAATTCGGATCTGAGGCACAAAAAAAGCTCATCATAAAAGTGCAAAATAATTCTGTGAACACTAAAGTTTACTTTTTTTTTGTCGGGCCTTTAGATAAGTAAAGCAACACAGAATTGTACGACTGCAGTGCTGAAACTGTCACATCTCACCTCTAATAAAGCACAATGCTGTCTTTGACTAGTCTGGTGCATAACTGAAGCGGGCTGTGCTGTCAATATGCTCCGCAGATGAGCCCATTAGCTCGTTGCTACTGTCAGCACCAGCCTGATAAGTAGAGCTGCCTGCGTTTGGCCTTCAAAGTCCTGCATGGACTTGTACTTTTTATCTGACAGATTTGCCTCTTCCTTTGGAAAAAAAACGTGTGGATGCTGTTCTCAACACGTCTGCTATCTGCTTGTTCCTGTTGTATCAAAAACAGCTTGCCCCTGGTGTGGATCTCTCCCACAGTTCATCAGTGAGAAGCTATTGGCCTACCAGGCAGCAGGAAGGGGGCTAATGAATAGATTGTGTGACTTGCCTCCAGACAGACAAAGAGACAGACAGCTGCACTGAAACCCAAGACGGAGATAGTACTTAAATCGAGAGTTTGATGTAAGTTTAGTCTGCTGAGCAGCAATTTCAACAAAAAAACATGGGCATGTGTCACCCTGTGGAAGACTGAGCTATCCACATCACAGTAAGTAAGGTTTAAAGTGTACAATAAAGCATGTGTAGCACACCACACCACTAGTTTATCATTGTGTGCTATGGCTGAGAGCACAGTAAGCCACAGTACAGTATAGAATAGAATAAAATAGTACAGTATCAAATGGTATAATATGCAAAAGTACACAAGTATGTAGTATAGCATAGCATTATTTGGTGTAGAATAGTAAATATATGATAGTATAGTTGCGAGGTGTGACAAAAAAGAATCAGGACATTGGTTGCTGATCACATGATTTAGCAGCAGCCACACAGTAATAAAGTACATCACAGTGTTGTCTTCATCCAGCTTCATCCAACATGTATGAAAAGCAACCCTTCAATTGACTTATTATCCTTCTTTTCAGTTGTGGAGTAGCAGTACTTCAGTTTCTCGTTGCAGTAAATTGCCTTCAGTCACAGAATGAACCATGAGCAAAGGACTCACATCACTAGTTCCTTGACCTTTGGATATTGGCATTAGTTATTGTTGTTGACGGATGTCTTGGTTTTGGTTCATCCTCCACTTCCTGCCCCGTTCTGATCCTCTTGTGCCACTAGTAGACATATGTAGGGGACATTGTTTGTACCCCCTACACATCCTTCAGCACGGCAAGGGTTTCTGCTGGAGTTTTTCCCATGCTAGCCAAGGACTTAATGTTTGTTCTTTGCTCAAGGTTCATTCTGTGACTTGAGGCACTTGAGTGGAGCTAAAAACCCACCTTTGAAAAGAAAGATAATAGGTCAACTGAAGTGTTGCTTTTCTCAGACAATGTTGAGATGTTGAGCAACACTTCAGTGTACTTCATTACTGTGTGGCTGCTTGATCATGTGATCAGCAACTAATGTCCTGTTTCCTTTATGTCACATCTCTTATTAAAGTACAATGTAGAGTCATGTAGTATAGTGCTGTATGATATAGTGTAGTACATTATTATATCATATTACATAGTACAGTATAGCCTTAAATGGTATAATAATAGTATCAAATTATGTTGTACATTAAAGTACTTGCAGTATAGTATAGGATATTATTACACAGTGTAGTAAAGAATATAAAATAGTATAGTATATTAAGTACATTGCAGATTAGTTTCGTTTACTTTTTCACCATGAATATACGCAGCGGCCCCTTCAGGAGACAATGAAAGTGAACGTTTTGCGTGTCTTGTCTATCCCAGATGTTCATTCTGCAAAACTTACAGCCAAGAGACTGCTGAACATCAGGACAACAAACGGCGCTAAAACCGGTTGTGATTTGGACATACTACACCAACACGGAGTCCGATCGGTGACTACGCTGGCAGCTAACTGAGACAGAGGGAAGTGCAAACAGTACACACACAAACAAAGGAGGAAGAAGAGAGCCGGGATCCATGCTCGGCTAAACGCTAACCCCTAACACCTTCAGACCAGCAGGACCGTGGCTTCTACTCACCAATGTCCGCTCCCTCCACAACAAGCTGAACGAGCTACATTTGCTGGGGGAAATCTGCAGAAAGTGGAAAGACTGCTGTGTGTTTGCTTTTACAGAATCATGGCTCCATGACAACATCCCAGAAGGCCATACAGCTGGAAGGGACGACATCGTTCCAGGTGGACAGACAGACAGCTGGCTCTGAACTTTTCCAGAGCCGCTGCAGGAGCAGGACACTGAACATTGTCAGGGACTCCTCACACCCTCTCCACAAACTGTTTGAACTGCTGACATCAGGCAAACATTTCTGGAGCATTAAAGGAAGAACCTCTAGACTGATCAACAGCTTCATTCCACAAGCTGTCAGAATGCTAAACTGCTGATCCAGTTATGCCAAATTTTCTTTATTCAATTGCTTTTAGTTTTTGGATCATGATAAAACGCTCTCTCATCTTGTTTGTACTACTGATGTATGTACAGCAAAATGACAATGAACTTGGTTTAATTCGATTTAATTAAGGATTATATGGCATAGTAGTTTTTATTTAATTTGATCAATTGTAGTATAGTTTCTTAGTATGCCATAGTACAGTATAGTATAGTATAGCGTAGTGTAGCATGGCATAGCATAGTGTAGTATACATTTACAAATGCCTTTAGGCCCAAGACAGACACAGCACAGTAAAACAATCAAGTAGTCAATAGTTCATGGGGTATTAAGGTTGGTAATTGTCTTTCTATTATGGTATTTTCCATGCTTGTTTTCATGGTCTTCTTTTCCTTTAAAGTCAATCCTGCAACAGATGTTGAGGGTCAGGGCTCTCTACTTGCTGCATCATTAACAATAGAACTTCAATCTTCCATAGCCTCTCCATGCTTGAGAGCACTCTTGCAAGTGTCCTTGTAGTGAAATAATGACTGACCAACTTTTCTTGTTTCATCAGACAATGCTACGTATAGTAAGGCTTTGACTGGCCGGCTTCGACTGATCTCTATGTCTTCTACATTGGCTTTTTCTAATACCTCCTCATTCGAGACTAAGTGATCCTATTTGATTCGCATTATAGACCTAAGGTGACATTGTTGAGTGGTTCTTAACTGATTTAAATGCTTTTGGTGAAGGGTCTGTGTTTCATTGCCATACAAAAGAAGAGGGGTGACACACTGGTCATAGGCTTTAATTTTCCGTTGTCCTAGTCAGATCTCTACAATCAAACACTCTTTTCAGCGTCCAACAGCACGATATTCATTTTGTATTTGTACATTAGTCTCTTCATTCCTCATACAGTCTTTGGAGACATGGCTACCAAGATACTTGAGATCAACTCGTGCCTGCTTGACATCATCAACAAATAAGTCAAAGGGGGTGCCAATACTCATGGTGTCTTGGAAGTGTTTACGCAGAGACTCATTTTCTTAGATACTTTGTTATAGGCTGTGAGAAAGCATTGACGGCTTTCTGCACTATTACTGAAGAGAGCTATGTCATCTGCATACTCGGCTTCTTGTATGTACATGTACTGAACTTTTGACTTGGCCTTTAATCTTTGCAGATCAAAGAGGTCACCATCATAGCAGAAATACACTTTTTACTGCAGTCTGGGTCAGTAGACTTAAAGGACAGTTGGAGAAACACCGCTGCGTAGATTCCATAAAGGGTTGGAACACATTTGCAAACTTGTTTTATGTGAGAGTTCTCCATCTGCTATGACTCTTGCTTGTACATTTGAGTGTAGTGCCTTGATAACTCTTTTAAGTTTTTTAGGACTGCCACGCCTTTTCAAGATGACGAAGAAAAGTATAGCATAGTATAGTTTATTGTTGTATAGTATAGTTCAGTATAGCCCTGGAAAAGAAATGGTTTCACAGCATACTAATGTATTTATATAGATATGTCATGATGCTATTTATATTACAATACTGTATTAAAATAGATGTTAGCCCCTAATAATTCTGCTGCATATGGTCTACAACAGTATGGTGTGCTTAATGGCATACAGCACAATAATACCTGAGAGTCAGGGAACAGATAAGGCCTCAGCTCTTGAACTTTGAAGTGAAGTAGAAGTCAGTTTCCTCTGCAGCTCTCTGTTTTCTCTCAAAGCTTCCTGCTGCCACTCGCCTCATATCTCTGCTGGAGATAGACGGCAGGAACCCAGTCGGCACCTCATACACACCGCTACACACCACAAATGCATATAGAAGAAAAAGCCTCTCTCTAAAGGATGCCTAATTGGTTTTTATTGACTTTAGCGCCAGCAACAGATATTGTGTGATAGTGTAATGACAAAAGATTAGCTCCTCATGCGAGGCTGGGTAATAACAGCTGAGGTGGAGAGCAGCTTCACAGAAAGCCATCACACCAGATAAGCACTGTAAGCAATGTGATTATGTGGATAGTAGTGTAATCTGAGCCCTATTAATATGTTTAATTGTAACCATTTGCAACAGCCCTAAAGCTCCCATCCATGATCGCTTGGCAATCGTGTAGCGTTATTTCATAAACTGTTAAGCTAAATTCTCTGCAGGCAGGCGGCAATTACAATGCTCTTTTACGTATGCTGGCATGCTAATAAAACATACATTGTGACTGAATTTAAAATTCAATCAGGTTGAGGCTGAGTGGTGCTAAATGCATCCTGGAATATGAATAGCTGTCTCCATCGCTCTCCTCCTCAGCACGCTGTAATTTTCTTTCAGAAAAATCCTCATCTTCTCACCTCATCTGCCTTTCTCGTTCTCTTTCCCCTCAGTCTTTGTTATCGCCTCTTGTTTTTCCGCCGCTCTCCTACTCAATTTCTCATTTTCTCCATTTAATATTTACAACCTTGTTACTCTCTTGTTCCTCAGTCTCCCTGCACACCTCAACGCCCCCATCCCTCCCCCCATCTATTCCTTCTCTCTGTCATCAGATAGCGGAGCTCCGTGAAGAAAAGCCCGTCTTGACTTCAAACGCCTCTCTGTCTATTTGCCTCCACCCCGTCTCAACTGGCAGGGAGGCAGAGCCCTCAAAATCAACTTTTTTTCTCCCCCCACCCTATCCCCATCTCCCCTCCTCACCACTGTTTGTGTCTGCTTCTTACTTTCTCCTGCTATTGATCTGCTTTCTTCCTCGCCCCTCCTCCTCCTTTGTTCTTGTTTGCATCCCTTTATCTTCCCATTTTATTTCCCTTTGTCCTCCCCTCTTGCCCATGCAGCAGAGCATTTAAATGTGATATTTCCCGTAGCTTTGAAACCTGTGTCTATTTCTTTCTCGCTCTCTCTGCGTGAAACAGAAACTGCTTATATTACTGTTATTTATTACTCAAAGTAAATTCCATCTTTTGCTTCAATTTGTTCAGATCTCTGCATGACAGTCTGAATAGAATTTGTATCAAGGTGACGTGCCACAAATAATAATAATAATAGTAAATTAAAAAAATAAAACAGGTTTTAGTGAATGTGGGCAGGGGGGCCTTAGTGGAAAGAGGCGTCAATGGAAGTGTGTAAAAATGACAGCAATTAAGGTGCATTTAAAAAGCACCTGAAAGCATCATTAAGAAGATCTGTTTTTGTTTTGTTCTCACTTGTCTGCGTCTTACAGAGCTTGGCAGGCTTTGTATATGTTTGCATCTTTTAGGGTCTCTGATAGAGTGCAAAGACTGGTAATGATGCAACCACAGGAAACCATTCACAAGGGCAGGACAAGCTCTGCCCGGCCAACTATCCCTGGCATTTATATCCGCAGAATCTGGAAGTTTTTGCACCACTGAAACTGTGTGCAGCCATACCACATGTCTGTGTGTGCTGCAATATGCATCAGTATACAGTATGTGTATGTATTATTAAATTATATGGCATCAGAGGGCAGCTGGACTGTGTGCAAGGTTAGTAGGGAAACAGATTTCTTTTGCACAAGTAGATTATGTTAAGGACAAAGCACACAGTAAAAGAACTATACACCCTAAAAAACAAAAACAAAACAAACAAACAAACAAAAAAAACCCCAAGAGCACTGATGGACTAAACCTACAATTATCCTCCATTAAATGTGATTCCACCTTTTCTCTGTTCGGTTCTTGCTGTTGTAATCTTTTAATAGCTAGTGGACAATGCTCCCATGGATTGTGTTTGTTGTTTTGTGTACATGGGAGGTGTACATGTTGTGTGTGAATGCTGCTCTGCAAATGTACATGAGTATAAGCGCACATTTTATAAATGTGTTTATGAAAGCTCATACCTCTAATTATTTCCTTGTTTACCAAGACAATTAGAATAGAATCAAAGTGAGGGGGTGGGTTCCTTTTCTGACAAGTGGCTGGGCATTTCCGACCTTCTCTTTGCAGAGAGAGAGGGAGAAAAAAAGACAGTAATGAAGTAAAGAGCTGAACTGCTTCTGTGCAGATACGCATCTCTGAGTAAGCAGAACAGAGCAATGAATCTGTCAAACACGTCTCAAATCTTCATTACACACAGATTTCCTGTGTGTCACACGCTCTGTGGTTATCGCTGGAGGCCCCAGATTAGAAGGAGTACTCAGATTCTTAAGTAGAAGCAGCAGCAGCACAGTTAAAGTTCTCCATTCCAATGTGCAGGAGTATGATCATATTTAAAACCACATTCCAACAACAATGTTCTTGTTCAAAATCTGCCGTCTATGTTACCTACACTGCAAATCAACTGTCAACGGTTAGGTCGGAGACTTGGATGTGTTATGGTAGTAGCAGCTAATGTAGCCTCGAGCC
The DNA here is from genome assembly GCF_000690725.1 of Stegastes partitus. Classification (NCBI taxonomy): domain Eukaryota; kingdom Metazoa; phylum Chordata; class Actinopteri; family Pomacentridae; genus Stegastes; species Stegastes partitus. The sequence continues at coordinate 866,055 of NW_007577757.1, read as the reverse complement.
GCTAGCCTCAAGCAGAGATAAAAGAGGTGCGGTGCGCTCACGATGCTTTGAAACTGCACAACCCCAGATTTTTCTTTGTTTTTAAACTTGTAGTCTTCAGTGAAAATCCTCAGATTTTGCACAGCTCCCCCTAAAGCCACACAAGGCCTTAAAAACTTTCTGTTTTTTTCAGATATGCGGGAGTACTTCCAAGTAGAGCCCTGCACGCGACTGTTTTCTTGCACCCGCCCGTTCCTGCTGGATTTCTGATCATTACTGCTCCCACAGTTTCTGACCTCTCACACACAGGAAACATGGAGGTCGATTGATTCTGTGACAGGGAATACGTGTTACTTTACTCTGGGGTATAAATAAAGAAATGCCAAATTACGGTTACATTTATAAGAATGTGCTATTCTACTGCAGTAAATACACATTTGATACATTTCTTAATCTGTTGCTTTATATAAACAGGGAAGAAGTACTTTATTGCTGAAGGAGAGCTTAACTTTTACACTGAGAATGGAGCAGGTTGCCTACTTTGCCTCAGTCAAGAGAGGCTTGTTCCCCTTGTATATCAGCACTTTGCACATTTGTCCCAATAGTTCTATTCTGTTCCATCTTTGTCAGTAATTGACAAATACGTTCACATGTGAGACTTGCCTATAGCTTTGCTTTGGTATTGCAAAAGCACGCTTTAATCTTCTTTTTAACTCTATTTGTTCACTCCATTCTTCTGGTTGCACTAAATCCAGGGACTTCTTTTTCTGATGACCCATTCCTGCCCCCAACAAAGCTGAAACCATCTGCCCTCACAAGATTTGCATTTGGTCTCAACTGGGATCTTGATCCCAAAGCCTCTCAAGTCCTCTTCTCCCAAGAAACTGTATCACACCTTGCTGTTGAAATTCAGTCTGATTCCCCTTTACTTTTACAATTACAGATTTTTCTGGCCACTTTGGGGAAAACCCAACTTAGGGGGCCAGAAAAATCTGTTAGCTAAAAAACTGTAAAAATTGTCAAATTTTTAGCTAAAAGTTGCACATTTAAGCATTGAGCAGACACAACATTTGCGTGTGGTTGGAGTCATCTTGTCAATACCTCAATCACTTTCTAAAAAAAAAAAAGAAAAAAAGAAAAATCTTTGTTATCTTCTAAAAGCTTTGCTTTGTTCACCAAGAAAACGTTGTTTCCCTGCTGCTGGGTTCACAGCAGGTTTGTACAAGAAGCCTTTGTACTTTCCCTAAAAGCAAGCTCTGAAAGCTTGTACACAGACTTTTAATCCTTTATTAATTAAAAAACAACACACAATACCAGATTAAAAGTGTCAAAGAAGTGCACATAATATGCATGCAATATGGACTGTTTGATATTACTTTTTGTATAGGCAGAATTATCAGATTATTAATATCATTTGTTTAGGAGGAGCTCATTTTTACAAATTTTTAACAATGTAGCAAATTTTAAATCTGAATCTGCAAAGTGCATTTTTATTCCACCACAGTTTGTGAAAGTAAAACTCAAAGCAGCAAAGAACGTTTCTCTGATATATTTTTTGCTCGTGTGTTTGACAGCATTAAAAATTACTTTCCTATTTCTATGTTTCCTTTTTGTTTGATGTACATTCTGGTCTAATAAATGTAACCCAGCTAATACTACTTATGATTGTAGATGCTTGTTGAAGGCTTTAATTCACATGCCCCACTTTCAGTTCTCTTTCATTTTTTATTTTAAAGTATGGGATTTTATGCCACACCAGCACAATAGCCATATTTAGTCTCTATGGAAACAGATGGCACAATATGTAATCTGGTTTTTGTTGTTATTTTTTTTACTATAACGACAAGATAAGAAAAACAGTGTTGTGGGATGAAGTAGTTCAGCAGACAAAAGAAAAGTCACCGCATCCACTTAGCGTGCATGTATCATGCATGCATTAAAGCCCCGTGACTCTTTAATCAAGACTACATGAGCTCCTACAGTGGTGACTGCAGTTTTTAATAGGCAGCGTGATAAGGAGTTAGTTATTTATTAATAGCCTGTGTTTAATACAGATGGAGCATACACGCTCTAAAAGTAGCACAGAAATCCAGAATTTTGTTCTTTGGATCTGCAAGGGTAATAACAGGCTGCTGCATCAGCAGGAATGGATATGTGCCAGTTATCTCTGCAGGAGTCACAGTCCCTTATACATGGTGATGTGGAGGAATGTGGAGATGCAGGAGGAGAGTCTCAGCAGACAAATAACTGAAAACTAACGTATACTAAGTGTCCTCGGGGGAACACAGGGCATTTCAAATTTTAGTTTAGATTTGTTGGCAGTTTGGATTATAGTCTGCATGACAAACAACAAAATTGCTTTTCCTAATAAGAAGTGCAGAAACACCACTGCTTATACAGTACCAGCTAATGCACTGTGGGCAAGAAAGTCACTCAACAAAGGAGGAACACCATCAATCTCCAATGCATAGCCAATGAGGGTTTTCCAGCAGCGGACCTTTGTGTGTCACTGGAAACAGATTGATCTCTTTGTATGCTGCGCACATGTTTGCCCCTGTCCCCAAGGCCCTCATTGTCTTCTGTTTGTTCAACATGATGGAATATGCTAATCAGGTAGGCGCTGCTGAGATAAAGCTCACCCTCCACCACTAACACACTAACCCCGAACCCACAGAATAGAACTTAAACCCTTTTAATTGAGTGTTCCCCTGGTGACAGAAACAGCGGTGCAAGCAAATTAAAGAAAACAACAACTTGTATATTAAACATGAGGATTCTCTTTGTGGCGAGAAGCAACTTCTCATTCTGAGCAGATATGAGCATGTGCACTTTTCAAAGCGAGTCTGAGAATTATATATTACCACTCGCGCATGTTTTCATGTTTGTGATGGCAGTGTGGCAATTCTATTTGAAATCGCTATGTTTTCGTCACTTGCACGGAGGCAAATGCAGAAGCAGCAGAGGCCCGCGGCGGGTGTGATCAGCGGGGTGCTGCGTGGCGCCCCCTGGCTCTTCTGACACAGGTTTATTACACAGACGTAAACACATGCATGCACGCTGATCCTCGGCACAAAGTCAAGCGCCTGCATAAACACGTCCGCACATGCGAACATAAACTCAAACACCCCACTCGCCCCCACACAGCCACATGCTGTCTTCGGCTTTCATGTCCTTTGCCCAAACTTTTGATTGGTCCCAACAAGCAAGTAAGGAGCGCTTGTTTACTTCCTGGCAGCAAGTAAATATTTTACGCAGACTGCCTTCATGTTGGAAATCTGGGCAATGCATGGGAGATATCTCGTCAGTCAGGATAGTAAACAACCCGCAAGTTTGCAGCGAGGAGGTGGAACTCTGACAGTCCAGACATCGTTCATTTAACAGCTTTCACAACATGCAGCATAGAGATACATGCAGGATACATTGCTTTTACATGTTAGGACGCACCCACGCTTTCATACGATCAAAGCCTGCACATTTGTAGAGAAAGTGAGATGCGTCTGCACCCGTAGGGAAACACAGAACAAATTAACTACGGGTTTGTCTCCCGTTTGAAACTTTCATAAATCACAGAGAATAATAACAGGGTGAAAACCAAGCCCTGCTGTAAACACTGCTCAAGTTGCTAAACCTTGAACGTGCTCCTCATGTAACCTTGAATCTGAGCACAAATTTGACCTCCAATCTGAGAGGTCAGGCTGGCAGACTGGCCTCACGTTTGAGTGCTTCTGTCTTTTGCGAGGACCATTCAACCCTCGCGCAAATGCACACATTAAAGCACAACAGAGAGGAGGCTGAATAGGAGGCTTGGCTGCAGCCCGCCAGTGTGTGAACAAACCCAAACAAGCCGCGCACCCCCGCCGCGTAACGGCCTTTTAATTGGAGGCCTTGCGTCTGCTCGCGCGCCAGTGGAGGAATCTGTGTCATTCGCCTCCAAATGACACGGCTTTTATTCCACCGCTGGGACAGAACAGCAGACTTGCTGGGGATTTTTATTTGACACCGAAATAAGAGCCGGCCTGCTGAACTAGCCGCAAAGCCTGTCTTCGGAAAGATAGGCAAAGATGGAGAATTAGAGAGGGGAGGAAAGTGACGGAAAATAAGAGAGGAAGTTAGAAGTTAAGACAGAGGATAGAAAGAAATACAAGAGGAGGGGAGGGGGAGAGGGAAAAAAAAAAGAGAATTGTGGTTGAGAGAGGAAAGGGGGAGATGTGTTTGACACTGGCATCATGTTCCTTAGAGCTGCAGTCTGACATTCAGACCAGCGTGGTGTCAGAGCATGTGAGTCGGCTAAAATGGGCTCAGATTCCCCTAAGGCAAGCAGAAAAGTGAATGAAAAGTGTGCGTGTGTGGCAAAAGAAAACGGAATGAAATAAATACACGTGTTAAGGCCACAGCAAGTTTAGTAACACTGGCTTCCAACAAACCAAAGAATCTATACGTCATGTCGCCTGCAATTCTGCTACAGTGAGACGTATGAAAGTAATAAGATAGGAGGTCCTCCTGACACGCATTTGAAGGACTTTCTAGAGTGGGAGCAATGTGGAGTGACCAATGTTAAGGTGTTCATATCCTGTATGTAAGTGAGTGCATATGAATGAGTGTCTCACATGTGCTGAGACTAAGACAAAATGTTCAAAACTGAACAAAAAAAAAAAACACGACAGAGCTATTAGAGCACAAGTGGCCACAATGAAAGAGATCACACAGCATAATAATCTCATATTCACCACATAATATGTCAAAGATGAAAAATTGAATTCCTCAGCATATCTAAAGTGAAAATATTATGCACAAGCAGCAGGGCATAGCTCACTGGCTATTAAGGTATTATGAGGGCTTAATTTAGCATGAATAGGCTTTTGCATTATAAATAATTGAAATTGGTATAAATTAACAGCCACAGTCCCAGTGGGGAGCGGGGTTGCGAGATGCGACTCTGTTTGGCGGCGCATTACACACAGCTGGAAAAAAAAACAGCTGTGAAAAATGATGCCCTAAGTTCAAAGCAACTTCAATCAGGATACATTTCTCTGCTTGATGAATAATTGAGCAACAGCCTGAACAGCCTTGAGTCCTAGCACTTTTTTGTGACGGCTTTTGCATGAATAAAACACAGTTTGGCCTGCAGAGCTGTCTGCGTTGCAGGGATACGGCGCTGTGTAGTAACATGGAAATTGCTCTAGGTATCTTTCTCTTTGGCTACTCCTTTTGGCTCAGTTCTCGCTTTCTGTCTTAAACTCCTATGAGCCTCAATGCCTCCATTTCGCTCTTTGCCATCTCTCTCTCTCTCATTACCTCCTTATTATACTGTCGCTATTTCAGCCAGTAGTGCCTCTGTGAAAGAATGTTAATGGATGAGTTGCCTCCTGGTAAGGCGGTTTAAAAAAAAAAAATTAAAAAATTAAAGAGACAAACTCGCAGGCTTATAAATAAATTCTGCACGATCCAACTAAAGGTGCTTTTCCTTTCCACAGATCTTTACATGCGAAAGACCAAAAAGTAAAAAAATTGTGAACTGCTTTCTAAAAATTCTGAGACAATCTCAGCAAATAATAAAGTTAAGCCCAAGTTCACTGAAAGGCCCTGTGTGAAAATTAGGAAATTAGACAGTTACGCTAAATTGGTGCAGACTGGGTGATGCTCCCAAACAGTCTCCCCTCGCTTTTTTTTTTTTTTGATACCATCATACTACTATGTTTAAATTTTGTTGTAATTACCTGCCATTTGGTATGTTGGTAAGTACACAACATATTTTTGATCATTGTGCAAAAAATCCATACTAACCTTTCAGCATGTTTTGACTCATGCAGTCTGAGAAGAAACTAGACTTCTACACATCCTCATTGCTTTAGAAACTCTAGCCCATGATGAGAGTTTTCAGCCAATCACAGGGCTTTACTCAGAGCAGTTGTGTTTAACCCTTGAAATACTTGGAAAATGAAAATTTCAACCCTAGGGTGTTATTGAAGAATATTTCAAATACTTCAAGATATTTTTACTTCTGTGACTTCAAGAAAAAAAAAAAAAGAAGAAGTTGCAAATCAAGACGAATATAATTACCATATATGGCAACTTGCCCATCTACTGTTTAAAAAAAAAAGGGAATTCATAATAAATGTTTTAAAAAGTAGGTAATGATACTTGCACAACCAGTAAAACAGTATTTATAAAGTGCTTGGCAAGTCCATTTAGTGACATCTTTCTTGGGGTAGTGGTACTGGCACTAATCTCAAAAGATAAATCAGAGTGGAGTTCAATGCAAACCACTAACAAAGCGTTTATAAAGTGCCTGGAACATTTGTTTGGTGTTTTTCGTAAGGTTGTGATATTGGCACTAATATAAAAACTAAATCAAAGTGCACATGGTCCTTCAACCTCAAGGAGAGGCACGGGGTGGACATACTGGACATCCAAGGAAGTTACCAAATATGGTCACTTGCCTCACAGAATGGAATAGAATAGAATAGAATAGAATAGAATAGAATATACTTTATCTATACCAGACCTGAGAAATTGTTGTAAAATAATAATCCCATAAAGGGATAAACAACAACAAAGGCTCCAGTATAACTTTTTCACTGGTTCCACTGGTCGCACTTCCCACCTTGTCACAGGCAAAACATATGACTTGCAGAACCTTTTCCTTTCAACCTTTCTGCATGTTTTAACTCATGCAGTCTGAGAGGAAACTAGACTTCAACACATCCAAACTTATGATGAGAGCTTTCAGCCAATCACAGGGCTTCCCTCAGAACAGGTGAGTATAAACAGCAACAAAGCCCACAGTCAGAGTTTGACACGGTGGTCCAGTGGGTCCTGGGTCAAGCCACAAAAAAATCTTGACTCCTAGCTTGTCTGTTTTTGGCCTTTTCCAGATTTCTCCCAACTGCAGCTTTAAAATATGCAATTTTTCACAGGAAGATAAACACATTCTTCCTCTTGGAACAGAAAAGTTGTGGTTTTACGCAATAAAACACACTCTTGTCCCATGGTAGATAACGTCAGAAAGCTTTTTTGTTTGTTTGTTTGTTTTAACCTTTATTTAAGCAGGAAAAGACTCATTGAGATTAAGAATCTCTTTTGCACAAGAGTCTTATCCAGCACGGGAAGTGGTACAATAACGGTTACAGATAGCTTCGAATAAGGTTTACATGAAGATTAAGTTTCAGTTACAGCATACGTAAAGTTGCTGTAACTCATTAGTGATAAAATATGTCACAAGTCATCAGCGACCGTGATCGTACATGGGTAATGTGAGCCAGTCGTGAAATACACATGTGAATATGTTTGCTTTCAAGTCACGTAAAGTTGCTTTGGATTCATTTAGTGAGGTCAGCGCTCAGACAATTTTACAGCTGATTCCAAGCAAAATAGGGCAACGTACTTAAATGCCCTTCTCACCAACTGAGTCTGGGAACAGACAGAAAGAAAATGTCCTGGGAGCAGAAACGAAGGCTTTCCATGCTTTTTAAAATGGATTTAGATCCACAGAAGCAAACCAAGAATAGCTTTATAAATAAGAACATACCAATAACTGAGTCCATGGGTGGACAAGGCAGAGAATCTAACTCAAGTATACAACATGCAATGGTAGGATTTGTAACAAACAGTAGCGCTCCAAAGTAGAGTGCATTCAATGTATGCAAGGATGAATGCATGTATGTGATATCGTTATATACATGCATTTAAATACAACAGGCATAAGGATAGTGGCCTCAGAAGATAGGCAAGACTTTAAAAATCCTAATTTGTTATATTTAACTTCAAACATTTGTATATTAAAGACTTCTTTGACGATGATATGCTTTAGAATTCTTCTACCCTTTGGTTTCATTTAACTATTTCCTTGCAGTTTCCCCTTGCAGCCACAAGAGGCACTATTTAGTAAATGCTACATGTTCTGCTTTCAGACCAAAAGGTGTAATTTTGTTGCTTTTGTGGATCATGTGAGGTGAGTTTTTATTCCTATTTTAATTCAGTTTTTGTTGTTGTGCTCAAGTTCAGAGAATCAATTTCTTGGGCTTTCCACAAGCACAGAGACTACCTGATTTACATAGGTTTAATGGAGAAAACAAGTCAGTGAAGGTCACTGCTTCCAAATTATTTCCTCAGCCCTCACCCGTAGCCTCGACCCTTTGAGAAAGCTCTGTCTTTGTTCTCCTGGAGCAAAGCAGGACAATATGGACATAGCCACTGTGAACGTCCCCCCAAAAAAGTTTTTTTAATGAACTAAATCTAGCTCAAACTCCGTGTGTTCTCATTATTTTTTGCACGCATGGGAGCAATCATTCAGAATAATTTCAGTCGGAGTGTATCTAAAATGTCCCCTGACACAGAAATTATTTTCTCCCTTTATCTAAATAGATGCACTCACAAGATCTTGAGAGACATTCAAAAGTGGATTGTGGTTAAATTCTAAGTTGCGGCATGTTCGGTGCTTTTGTACAAGCAGTGTCAGACTAACACACTGTTATCTCACAGTAGGACACAGAGGAAATCAGGCTGAGTAGCGATATGTGAAGCCTCCCAACAGCAGGCTTACCTCGTTTCATTTGAGTAAGTGCTGTTGTCAGCCTGTAAGGGTCAAGCATTGTCAACAAATAGCAAATTAGATAGCTCCTCAATGAAGCTGTCCTTTGTTGGCCACCTAAATATACCGTTCCAGATTAAAACAAGGTGCATTCATCACTGATTGGCCCACAGCACAACTTCAGGTTTATATACTGCTATACCACTCTTTCCATCCCTGCGAGTCATGATGTAAACATTTCAAACTACTTGTACAGTTCAGTGGCAGCTACGAAGTGAAATAAGTTTCTGAGCCGTAATCCTGAGGGCTTCGACTGGAAGCTCATTAACGGCAACAATGTCGTCACAGACAGGGGGTTTCAGGAAATTTGTTGGGCGAAGGGAAAGGGATTTGTTTACAGTCCGACATGGAGAGTAATGGCCCGTCAGAAGGCTGAGAGGAAACTCCTAATGGTCTACACTTCAATATTTAATGTCTTATTTCTGCTCTTTCTGTGTTCTGCTGAGGGCAGGTATGAATACAGGCTCCATATTTCACGGCAGCAAGAGTTATTATAATAGTGAGCGGAACAGTAGCCCAGTGAGAGTGTGTTTGGGGACAGAGCCGCACTGATTTACGAGCTTACTGTGTTCATACATCGGCTTGTGAGGGTGTCTTCCCTCTAAAGTCTGATTGGGAACACTGTAATGAGAGCCAGTTGTTAGTTCTCATAATTAGTAGTCTTGTCCAGGGTTATAGTGGGAGGACCCCAAACAACAGGAGTATGTAAAATGAGGATTTGTCTGGAAGATGCATGACCAATACATAGCCTGTGTCATGAAGATCTGAAGCATCTCTTGATGACAAGAATAAAAAAAGAAGTAAGTTTGAGCATTGCGTACTGACATTCACTCCAACCACATACACAATATTTTACATTGATCAGCATTTTCCTATTCTCAAGGCTTTGCCCCCATGATCTGAATGGAAGTGGGAATAAAAAAAGCATCAATCTCACCAAGTTATTTACAGGCATACAACAATAATACGAAGTCACACAATTTGATTTCTGTGAAGCAGCTTGAAAAAATTCTGCTGCTGGCCTCAGATTTTTTTCACTTGTTCAATTCAGCTGTCGTCTTGTTGCTTTATCTTGAAACAAGGGGAGCAATTTGCTTCATATTGTTACGTGCCGCATGAGACAATAGTGGAAAAAATTGAAATTATTTCACCCTACAGTCAGGATTTTAACACCGAAAACAGGATTAAACGTCTTGTACAATAGGCCTTTTTTGGCTGTGAGGGAGGTTGGAAGGGAGAACAGTGAGAGAGGGGAGGCGGGAAAGGATATCCTGCCAGTGCCGGGTGACCTTTGACTTGGGGTATCCTACTTAAGATAGCAGGCTACGCTCAGCACCGCCAAGGCCGTGGCACTTCCCCTGCTGCTCTACTGTGCCAAGGCCTGCTTTTGATAACACCACACTGTGACCGACTGCACATGGTGTCATTGTCTTACCCTGCAGTCAGAGGCTTCGCTGGGGGGATGTAATATCAGGGATTTATGCTGTTCCTCTCAGATCACATTTTCCTTCCGTACAGTACCCCCTCCCCATCCGCAATCCTCCTCCAACAGTTGGAGTCATCAGTTCAGTGACAAGGGACTGCATCCTTTGTGCTTGACATGAATAAAATCTTAGTTGGAACTAGAGATCTTTATGGGTCCACTTGGTTCTGACAAACCGAAGTCACAACCTGTTTAAATTCTACTTAGTCTAAACAGGTCAGGTAGAGTTGGAGGTCTGTGTGTCAATATTTCTACTACAAAAGTGTATCCAAATGCATGAAAGTTTTAACATCTCTGATCACGTGATATGTCACAGTCACCTTGGGGGACAATGGTGTGTTTTATGTTCACCTTCTCTTGGGATATGAGTATGTTGAAAAATTTGAGCTTTTCCAGTGAATTTCGGAGACCACACTATGTGCCAAGGAGTTGAAAATGCAGACCAGCTAACAACATGACAGGCTGAGTATGCTGACAGTCAGCTTGTGTTGATGTATTGAAGGAATTAGTTGAGCTACTTTAACACATGCTAGCTGTACAAAGTGCGTACATGCATCGTGATTCATACATCTTTGCGCAAAATGCTTCACAAAACTGGTTCCACACTTGCAGGGCAATCGCTTTATTTCTCACCATCAATTATTTGTCCTGTTTTTATCCCATGGGAATTCTCTGTGTGCATAACCCATAAAACTAAACGACGACAAACTGATAAAAATGAATCTAGTTTCCATCCATCCATAAAGAAGTGCATTTGCTTGGGTTGAGCACATAGGACTTAGAGTATGCGAAGCCCCGTGTGATGTAAATTTCATCACCTCACCATGTCTGCAACAGTTTAAGTGGATCCCTCATGGATGTCCTCATGCAGCCCCAATTGTTTTATGCTACATGAGGCAGTAGTGCACATGCAGAGAATGTGTAGATACAGTACAACCTACTGCATGTGTGCAACGGAGTCTTCCTAGTAGACTTCTGCAAACTAAGAAAGTAGTAAAATAGCAACAACTATGGTATTCCAGTGAACACGGGGGTTACTCCAGTCAACTGGAGTAGGTGGTCATGAAAAATGCAAATGCCTGCTGGAGAACAGGGGAATCATCAGGGGGAAGTATGGCTTTACATAACACTAAACATCTTTTGCTGAATAAAATGTCACAGATATATTTAAAATAGACTCAGTGTTTATAAAAATTTGTTAAAACTGGATTTTGAATGTTAGCCTCGGGGACTGTTTGCAGCATTAGCATTGCTAATGAGGACGACATATCCCATGTCACTCTGCCCTCTCAACACACAGATACAAAATTAATATTAGCTGTTCCATCGGAATCCTGGAAGGCAGTAAGACTCCCAAAATGTCAAAGGTAAGAGAGCATTACTAAAATTTTTAACTGCACTACCACACACTACTCGCTGCTGAAGAATTAAATCCCATTACTGTAAGATGTCACTATATAATATGTTACTAATCACTATAAGTGATTTTCCATTTCAGGAGATTGGCATCACAAAAAGAAACATTTTAAAGTCATTTTTTGTGTTGGCAACCTCAATGAATCAGCGCATTAGACGAGAATGTATGTCATGCAAGAACAAAGGAGCAGACCAAGGTCACGTACAACGATAACAAAGATGGATCCTAAAGTTAGGCTTGAGTGTGAAAATAGATTTGATGGACCAGAGCCTCATAATCTCCAGCTTGCCAGTTATCCAAAGGACTGGAAATGGACGAGGGTGAGGAGGAACAATCGGCAAGGGCAAGAAACTGAGTTGGGATTTGAGAGGAAATGTTGAATGGCTACCATTAGGTCATGATGAAGTTTGCTGATTCAAGCAAATTCAGGTGTAACGATTGTCTCTGCTGGCAGCAGTGTGCATATTAAAACATGTAGTTTCTCTTCAAAATGATCACTTTTGTGAACCCAGCAACATCTGTTCAGACTCAAATCCTGCCTGTATCTTCTTCATTCTGCCGTAAGACATGGAATTGAGCAGAGAAACATCAATTCACATTCTTACATTGCACCCATGTGTAGCCGGGCCTCTTGTTTTTAATCTGAGGTTGCCTCATGACTCTTTTATGTTGCTCACACCTAAGACATGTTTGCAATATACACTTGTAATACAATTTCAGCGGCATCTATATTTTATTTGGACCATCTATTTTGCAGGAGGTCAGAGTGCTGTGTGACCCAAAGGTATTGTTTTTTTTGCCTCAGCAAAGGTGTCTAGAGAAAACCTCACACTGGACCCTTTCACCTTTGTCTGGCTAGCAGAAGGTTTAGACTAGCAAACAGATTAATCTTCATATTTGGGTTGTGCTGCCAGGCCCTCTTCCCTTGTTTTGAGTTTAAAATTTAATCCTCTTTAGATATGCAACATGGCCTAGAAAAAACACAGATAATAAGTGCAAGTAGACTCAACTTTATCCCCATCACGGAGTAATTTCTTCACATATTAAGAGATATAATTTTACTTGTTTGTTGCCTTGAGGAGAATGGCAGATCCCACATCACTTGTTAGAAGACTTGTTGAATTATGCCAAAAAACATAACATACTCCCAACTCATTTACAGAATCCTCCTTTTGAAGAAAAAGAAGAGGCTAACTGGTATGAGATTGCATTACATGTTAGGAATTGGCAGCATAACATATGAGTACGGGAATGGGCGAAGTAATGGGTGGCAGTGGGAGCATAGTGCTTCTCGGAGTTTGCAGTGGTGCTGATCATCTGTTAAAAGCAGCTTAGCTAAGCTCTTTAGACTGATGATTACTATCATGTCTGTGAGTCAGTGTGCAAAATCACATTCCAGTACTTAGGAGCTATCGAACTGCCCTACAAGATTTTGTTGCTAATGAGAGTACAGACATATGGTGTGTGTGTGTGTGTGTGTGTGTGTGTGTGTGTGTTTCCACCACATGTTCACTCAGTGTGCAGTTTTTTTTTCCCCCTCAAAAAATTAGATTCTCTGCCATTAGACTAATACAAAACCTACTCTGACAAATTGAAAGCAGGCATGACAATGAAATCCTATTCATTGTCATGCCATCATTAAAGTTAATTAGCTGAAGCATCTTAAGACCTTTGCTTGCAAAATAATGACACTTTGATGAAACAGTTTGAGTATGGAAAATGACACTTAATGAATTTTACCTCACAATTAATTACTTTCACATTTTTGAAGCCTCCTGGGTCAAATATGAAATTGAGGGTGACCTAAAAATAAATATATGCATAATAGTTTATTGTTTAATCCACTTCAGACTAAAGTGCAAAAACAACAAGGGAGGCTACTGTGTTATTATATGTATTGTAGGACTCCAGACAATAATGCTACTAATGCTAGGAGCTGCTAGCTCAGCTTGCCATCTTATGCTCTTCCATACAGACTCAGGTAATGGGAAAACACAAAAGACCAATTTCAAATAAAAGCTATGCCCTAAAAATCACAGGGTCTATTATTCCCACCCACATAGTACACAGTAGGTCTGAGCTGAATCTTGCTGGTGGGCTGGGATCACATTCTTGGTCCTCCTGCCATCCGGAGATAGAAGCAGCGTCTCCCAGCTTCACAGGTACACCTCAGCCTGTCACATTCTCACTAGTTACAAACTGTAAAAATGACGTTGCTGTATCACAGACAAATTCTTGGCCAGTTGCACTTCTTGCCTTGAATCTGTGCTGGTTGCCTAGTAACTTACCCATGACATTAGGATCCCAGGTACAACTGCACATTGCCACGTTGTCCTACACTTACATGGAAACAGCCCAACCATGTCTAGAGGTAGAGACAAATTCTATAATTTATACATTTTTCACATACGTCAACTTGAGAAAGATATTTCACCATGCTGAATGTATCTTCCAACAGCTTTTTGACAATTTGCTGCTCTGGATAATGTTTTTTTTTTTTTTTTTTTTTTAAACAATATTGCATTTATTTTTTGATCAAGTATGTTATATTTTGCTCTTAGTCCCTCATTTTTAGCTTCTCAGTGGTGCCAAGGAGTATATATATATATATTGTTTGTTACAGAGTCTAAATCAAATTATTCAATTTTAACAATTTTTTACAACCCTATTCAGGACTTTTGGGGTCTTTTGGACCCCAGGCCATTTGGTTTAGGTGACAGGTATTGTTTTTTATTTTTATTTTTTACATTTTTGAAGATTTTTTTTTTTAAATATAAAAAGAGGAACACTTGTAATGCATTTGGAACCAAACATAGGTCAACTTATCAGAAAATGTACTTCACATAGTATAAAAGTCTAGAATGAATACCAACAAATATTTCGCACATATTCTTTCTTGGGGTCCAATGGACCTCGAAAGACCTTCAATGTATGGCAGCATGAAAGTCCTGAATAGGGTTAAAATATGTACAATAAAGTGATTATAATGAAATATCACGATTGAAGGCTAAATTTGGTTTATTATCCATATGCAATGATCCCACAAAAATGAGTAGTTCAAAGACCATAGAAAAGTTGGTGTAAATTTGGCAAAACCTTTGTGCTAAGCTAAACAAACTGGCTGCTGGTCAGCTTCATAATTGCTTTATGTATATCCACAAATCAGGTATAACCCAACAACCTATAGTATGACATTTTTGCAAGCAGGTTACTTTTCCTATGTTTAATAAAGTTACATTACAGGCAACAGCACAAACCAACTGGTTAAAAGACATTAGATACAGGACATTCCAACACAACCCAACGCTCTCTGGTAGCCTGACAGATACAAGCACAGCAAGATTAATCAGCCTTAAACCATACAGATACACAACACACATTAAGTGAAATTCTGGAATCATACACTTACACACCTGCAGAAGCACTCCTGCATTGTTAAAAGTAATTCAAATGCACAGCTTGTCATTTAAGGTCACCCAGGCCTCTAGGCCACCATTCTTCTAGGAAAATAAGTCACTAGATTTATCTGTGTGTCAAGCCCAGTCTTTATGAAGTCCAGAGCTGGGAAATTAGCTGTTGCCCTGTTGATTAGGCGATTAGCATCCGTCTGTATAGGCTACTGTTAGTGCATCTCCTGGCACAGCTTTCACAATGACGACTGAATTTAAAAGCAGTAATTTAAACTTCAGGCTAAAATTATCTTGCTTGACAGGGTCCTGTTCCTCTGCTCAGTTCAGTGCAGCTGCACAGTGGAGGATCGTGGACATTCGAGGTCCTGTTAGTTTAACAAACTGTTGTTAATGCCATTTAGAAACAGAATTATCCTTACGATGTAGATAAGACCCAAGCACATTGAATATTTATATTTTTTTTACAGGTCATATAAATTTCTAAATAGTTACTGGCTGGTATTTTTTTATTCAGATTGAGTGGTTTTGATTTTTTAAAATCTAACTCTTTGGAGGAAAGTCAGAAAGTGTATTTTCTAAAAGGTTGAACTACTTCGATAATATGCAGCACGTCTGCTATAAGCAATAAAATATGAATGTCATGTAAGCTGGATGTGTGTTGTGAGTGAAACAGCTGAGAGTAGGTGAGGTGTTATCAAGTTCACAAGGCAACACTTCCTCCAAATGAATTCCTGGAAGTTCAGATTGACAAAGACCGGAAGGCAAAGAGTGACGGATGGCAAAGCATGGGAGGGAGGGGGAGAAGTAGGAAGGGAGGGAAGAAGGAAGGAGAGCAACGGAAGCACAAAGGGATAGGGAGGTAAGCAGGGATAAAGGGAGTGATGAAAACTGAACAGGGAGATGGATGGACAAAGTTTGGGGGTGGGAAGGCTAGAAAGGGACACAAAGAGAAGCAAATAGGAGTTGAATGAAGGCACTTGGGGGAAGATAGAGGAGGTTGGAATAAGGGTGAAAGAGAGGAAATAGGGGATCCAGAACAATAGACATGGAGGTGAAGATGGAACAAGATCGAATAGAGGCATAGAAAGAGCAGAAACAAATCCCAAATAAGTGGAAGTACAAGTCAAGGTGAACCTTATGCCTTCATTTCTTTCAGGCTTGCCATTTTGCCCTGCGGTATCCAGGGGTGACAGAGTTCAACCACAAGACCCAAATCTAAACCTTGGCCTTTCTCCTGCCTCTGTCCCTGCAGGGCTGTTCATTTCTGATCTGGAGTACATATTCTGTAGCCAAAAGTGTGTCCTACTGAAGAACTGAACAAGAGAAATCCGTGCAGTGCAGAAGTATGAGATGTATCGGTTGGGTCAATAAGCTTTATCACCGCGAATGGGGAGATGGATGCCTGCACGCTGACTTGTCTTTCTGCGTTCAGGGTTTCAAGGAAAAGTCTGTGGTGCCAGCTCTGGTGTCCCTGGTGGAACTGCAAAGGTCACAGTCACACAGAAACAAACACACACACCCACCCACACACACACACACACACACACACACACACACCTTAAATGCATGAACAATGACACAGACACTCCCATACAAAACCACACATACACTCACAGAGACATGACTTTTCTGCAGTGCAGGATTCTTCAGGGTGTGTCAGGCAGAGACTTGAACCCGCCAAGTTTGGGATTAGTTTCTCCCGGATGGATAGTAATTATTAAATATTCACGTATAATGGCTTCACAGTGAAATGCCTAAAAACAGTATATTTCTTGCTATTTGGTTCTTCTACTTTCAATTGTAAATTTGCATAGAAAATGAGGTGTTTTTAATGGTTTGCTCCTGCTGTAGTAATAGGAGTAAATGGTTATTCAAGTCAATAAAACCTTCACAGATTGTTAAAACCATCTATCACGCCTCCTGGTCCCACTTAACAAAACTACCATTAACAACTGAATGATCCCATCTCGATTTGTTTGTGAATTATCCCTGCTCGAATCATTCCACTGTACCATCATCTGACACAATACAGTACAATTTAATTAAGACAGCAGAATGGATAATATGCTGTTGATAGTCATTGTATGCCTCTGGATTTGCAGGCACACTGCCAAATGAAGTTGACTGATGAATTGACATCTGGTGTCTCTGTCAAAAAGCCATTTCACTTTATTTTTTTGTCTGTGTCTAATGTTTTTCCTAACTGCTTAGTAACTAGTTAGTTTCAAAACACTGATTTATGACTTGCACCATTACAATTTAATGCAGCAATAACTTATATTTAAGTTAAAGCCATTTATCAAAGAATAGTGTGACAATGTGAGAAATTCACTGCTAGAGATGAATCTACAGAGAATTACCACCCACATCTGCAGCTTCTGTCGGCTTTACAGAGCAACGTAGCAAGTTTTTTAGTCATTGTTTAGCCTTACTAAATCCACTCTCATGATGGTTGTGCTTCAGATGCAGCTGATAGCTGCGTTCAGGTAAATAGCTTGAAATATTACTGCTCAGCACCAGACAGATACAGTTTGAGAGTCACTAGTGACCATGGCGGAGCAGTTAGTAGCAAAAACAGCCAAATTTCTTGCTCAAGAGCTGGTAGAGTCCAGAAACAGAGCCAAAAGTTAATAAAAACCACACCAGGTGGCTGGAATTAAGACCCCAGATGAATGATAAAGTGACTCCATCCCAAGCAACTGTTAGCGACCAGGTTGTGTGCAGGGTTGTTTTTACAGCTTGTTTTGTATTTTGTAGTAAAAAAAAAAAAAAAGAAAATCTGTAATGTCAGCTATAACATTCAACCCACTGACAAGCAAAGTGAATAACATTGATCATCTTATTTAAATGTAGTATTCTGCTGTGAAACATCAAGTCGTGGCATTCATGTGGATGTTTCCACAACAGAAACCACTTATCTTAACATCGAACTATCAAACTTCCCTGGTCCCAGTTCGGTTGAGCATCCACCAGATGCACCTGAACAAACTCAACCTGCAGAGGTCCCACCCTGTAGTCCACCCAATCTAAAAGGGTGTGCTGTCAACATTCTAGTGCCAACCTTCCTCTAGTTGACTTCAGAGTTACCCACATGCCTTCTGGTGAACTGTAGTTGACATGTAATATGAGATTTTTCAAAGGTGGCTTTCTCTCTAGCTCTGCCATGCTCCCATAAAGCTTTGACTGGTGAAGAACAATTGTTGAATGAACAGTCTCCCCGATCTCAGCCGCTGAAGCTTTTCACTCCATCAGAGGAGTCATAGGTGTCTTGATGGCCTCCCTCAATCGTCTCTCTCCTCAGTCACTCAGGTTTTGAGGACGTCCTGCTACTGACAGATTTATACATGTGTCATATTCCTTCCATTTCTTAATGATGGATTTAGTTGTATTCCACAGGAGAAAACTTTCAAGGGAGGTGAGAACTTTTTAAACACACTGTATATACATTATTCTTTAAATAATTTAATAGTTGTTTACTGTTTTCAATGTAAATGAGTCATATATTAGCTAAAAGCTACATTATGTCTGTTACTTTAATTAGCTATGCAGATCCACATCCCAGTTACTGGGTGTAAATATTTAGTAGCAACTGGCTTCTGGTGAGCCCATGCAGAGTGAGTCGAATTCAGATTTCAGTCCCCCTGGAAAATGCTCCGATACTCATTCTAAATGCAGCCGTTGCGTACTTGCCAAATAACTAAAATACCAAGCTTGATGTACATTTTACTCCAGGGCTTTGTGCTGACACTGACATGATCCAACAATAACTATACGCCAAGTTTGATTAGTGATTTTAGCCGCATCTAAATGATCACGGGCTCCTCGAAAGTACTGCAGCCACAGGAGACAGTACAGTAAGAAAATATAAGCAGACCCAAATTAATTTATTTACTGGCATAAAAAGTCGTAGTTGTCATTGGCAGACATTACCAACTTAATCTAAATACATGTCTTTACTATAAAACACTGAGATCAGTGCCTGCAACACTTCAGTCATCAGCACTCATCTCAATATTCAGTCACGTCAGTTAACAGACCCCCACTAACCCAGAAAGACAGACAATTGTGTTTTCAGTAGAAAAGCCCTTCAGTTGTTATTCTGTCTCAAACAACCATGTCAACGACTTTCCCCCTCAACCTGAGTGGGCTTCAATTATCCACCGATTTTCAGCGCACTTGTAGTCTAATAATTCTAGTCCTGTCCACAGAGAGCCCTCTTTCTGTGAATCATTACAGATGATCTAGATGCCAGTTGATAGACTGTAGAATTTCATTTATTCCTGTGAGAGAAAAGCTCTCTAACATGGAAGTATTTGTGAAGGCTTTTCCTAATTAAAAGGTGCTTTCTGTCATAATTTATGCTTAAATGATGCTCTTTTTTCATCTGATTTAACTTTCTTACTTTTCCCCATTGTTGACTTGTTTATATTGTGTCTTATCATCTGACTGCTCATGTTTCTTGTTTGTCAGAGTTTGTTGCAGGGATCCGAAAAACAGACTGTTAAATCAATACTCCAGAGAGAGACTGTCTAATCGTAGCTGGGTGACCGCACAGGAGGGCCTGACAAGCTGCACATTTCTCCACATACCAAAGTGGTGTTCTTAAAGCTGCTGTAGAGATTTAGTAAGCAATAGTGTAAGGAATCCACTAAACAGCATGCACGTCAGTTCTAAAGTAAGCTGTAACTGTCAGCTTGTCCAGCTATCTAACTGAGAGCATCATATTGACTAACTACACAACCTTGTGAGGTTACAGGTTTCATGAAAAGACACCTAATGTTAACATTAGCATTGCAGCTCTGTCCTGCTTCTTGCACTGGAGTTGCAGGAGTACACACTCATACTTACAATACAATGGATATTGTGTTGCCTCCCGATATCCAAATCATGCTCTGCCAAACTTCAGCTTTTTCTCTTTCAGAATCACAGCATTGCTAAGTCATGTACAAATTTTTAAATCTGTTTTCATTCTGCCATGTGCTAGAGGTAGAACAACACCATCCTTTCTTATGAAAGGCTGTAGCAACACACAGCAGCATGACCCATGCTCTAAACACAGTGAGTTGCATTAACTTTATTAGTCTTGAATCATTTACATCTTCTGGTGGTTAATTATGCTAAATTTTGTTCTTCAAAAATGCAAAAAAAAGTATTTATTTTTCAATTTTTTCTAAGAGAAAATGACCCAACTTCTCATTTGATCTGTTACCTCTCTAAACATTTTCCTCATGAGTTTATGGTCTCAATTACTCTTTTCAAGACTTACTGAATACAGAATTGAGTTAATTCTGTCAAATATGGTTCCATTTGGTGTAAAATAGATGATAAAGCAGATATGCTTTAGTGGGTGGTTACTTTGTGCTTGTGAAGCACTACAGTACGGGCATGGACAGCGTCCTCAAGCTTTCAGTCAGATTTACACCTCACACGACACGTCTCCATCACAAAATCAAGATGGTGACACCCAAACTTCAGTCTCAAAACAGCAGCCCACAAACCAATGGGACACTCCATCTTTATACACAATCTATTCCACCAACATCAGTTCAACTCAGTTCAATTCAAATAACTTTATTTATCTCCTAGGGCAATTCAAAATCTCACTGAGCATTTAATATAAAGACATAAAAAAACAGAAAACCACATCATAAATATCACATTATAAATATATTATGTATTATATAGTATATTATATATCATAATTTAAACAAACACCAGGGGAACAGGGCTCCTCTAACAAATGATTCCCGCTGGTATAAAAGTTAAACATGCATGTTTTCAAAAATATTATATAGTATTTGTGAGTCACCTCTCCCTATTTGTTCTTGACATAGTGGTTGAAAACTACTTTCCTTTTCCTCTCGGTCATGCTAGAACGGTTCAGTCTGTCTTCCTCCCTCCAGCAAACTATCAAAAAGCCCGGAGAGCAAGGTGAGACATCCATTACCTAGCTTCAACATCTGGCAAACACAGCCACAGATATCTACCACCTAGTTTTAATTTTTCATATCCAGTTATTAGCTTGTGTAAAAGGCAAACACTCCACAGTCTGGAGATGGAGGGAGCTACATCAGAGTGCACAGAGAGGAGGAGAGAGCCTGTAGATGAGAGCAGGGCTGGAGAGCCTAGCTGTGAGCTACAGAGCAGAGACACAGGGCCTGCCCTGGAGTCAGAGCAGCAGGTGGATGATATGAGGACAACAGAGATAACATCAGAGACTAATTTTAGTGATCCTGGGTTCTGGCTGGATAAAATGACTGAATCTGACAGGGTGAACCTGGTACACATCATAGCCTACAGAGCACCATCCACAGAGATCCTAAGAGAGATCCCAACATATACAGAGGGGGGACACCCTTTTAGTTTGCCTCTATTTGGATTAAATAGTATGTGGGAGCTCTTTTGTCATGTGTTGTGTGTGCGTTAGGGCCAGACAGCATCATCCTGTCCTGGGCACGATCAAGACAAACTGTGGATCTGCTCGACAGCAATATGAACATATAACTCACGCTTTGATAACTGAATAATTAACGATATAGATTACCTACCACATAAATTTCCTTTAGAATGAATTCTAACTCTGTGAGAAAAGGGATTAGAAAATAATGCTGCCAGTCTCCTGTAATAATTAGTTTTAAGGCAGTTGTTCTGTAAAGTTGATTTTAATGCTTCATAGCTTCCTTTAAAGGACTATGCCTTGATTTAAGTATTACTGCCCCTCTTTTATGTGAGCTTATATCACAGTCTTATTATAGGTTTCTCTAAAAGTAACCAGCCAGATTTTTTTTTTTTTCCCCCATTTTTCATTGTGGAATAACTGGCTGTCCAGCACGCTCCTGCCTGTAATTTGGCAGCAGCTAAGAGCAATGAGTAAATTAAGAGGAGCGTGGCTAATATTTTATTAACCTCCTTTCCAAGGTTTTATTTTTACAGGGAAAAAAAGGGGTTTTGTTTGGTTCCCTTCACCTTGTCTCCAGTCAGATGGAAAGGCCGGGTCAACTGAGTGTTCAAGTGACCAAGAGCAGGAACTCCTTTCCCCTCCTGTGCATTGCTAATGACAAGAAAATAAACACAGGAAACGGCCAGCTCCAGCTCCCTGCAATTAGGTCACCATCACACACACACACGCACACTCACAAAAACACACATTGTGCTGCTGACTACATCATGTTGCGTATATGTACGGTGAAAGCTGCAGCTGTTACAAGATGGGATTTCTGGGCAGAAAAAGGGAAGAGACAGACAGAAATCTGAGTCCAAAAGAGCAGTGACTGCAATGTATGTGCAAAACGGGCAATAATGAGACTGAAAATATGGGGTTAATTAAAAATAATGAGCTGTCTGGGCTGTCCCTGTACAAGCCAGATCAGCTACTGATATCATAAACCTCCTCACAGTTTAACAGAATCACTGCAATCCATCAGCCTCCAGACAAACAAACCATGTATAACTGCAGCTCCTGACAGAAACCTGACAAAGAACACTGAGTTCAGATCTTAAATCTTCTAAAAGCAAATGTATTTACGAAGCAAGTGTGGGGAGGAAAACCGTCTTAGTTACAATTTAGTGTAAACTCAGAAACTCAGATAATGTGCCTCAGACACTGTGCTACAGTTTGACTACACATACATCCCACCTGGTCAAAAGCTGCTTTTAGATATTTATTCATGTGCTGCTTTTCTATGGGTGGGGTATATGAAGTATGTGGCAACCCAGCGTCACTCATTTTAAAACAGTGAAAAAAGATCAAACAAAAACTGCTCTAAATTTGGCAGAGCATTGTGTGTTCGTGTCTCATCAGTCGACGCTGAGAACATTATCTTTTAAGCCTTTTCAAGCAGCATAAAAGTGCTATTTGTGAAAATTGCAACATAAACATGCAAGCCCACATAGTGCATATTCAGAGTTTTTTTAACGGGACTATAAGAACATTGAACATTGATATGAGTGGCACCAATACCAAAGAACACCTTGTGCGCATCTCTGAAACGCCTACGGCTTTTAAAAAGTGGCAGCATCTGATGCGCTGGTAATGAGAACAGGTTGAACACTACCACGGTCATTACATTAAGGATTCAAACATGGTTCGACTGATTGGTGCACGTGAAGCGACATGTTCGGATGCCACGTGTAGGAAACTTTGATGCTGATGTGATTTTTGTGCTTTAGTTTTTATCAGAGCCAACACTGAATGCTTCTGCATCGATAAAAGCCTCAGGCACATCCAAGCTTGCTGTAAACATGACACATAATTGACATCTGCATAAAAGACTGGCTGAATCAGTCTTTTTTCATGAGGTCACCTATTTCCTTGTTTACATGACGAGGCAAGACACTCTGAAAGTCCTTCAGAAAACAACCAACAGGGATTGTGTCCTTCTCTCTGTGCGCTGCATGAATATTAAAGTCTGATCTGCTTCATCACGTTGAGTCTGCTCTTGAGAGAATTTCCATGATACAGGCAAGGATTTACCTGCTTTGGGGAATTTTGGAGGTTACAGTTGGCACCAAATGAAGGTGCCAAAACAATAGGAACTATAATTGAAGATGACAATCTTCATTTTAACCATTTTTATTCATTAGGGCCTCATATGCTTACACATAACAGACATTTAAAAAAAAAAAATAAATCAAATGGTCAGAAATAACAGAACAATGCATATAATTCTGTCAAACAAAGCTACATTTATTCCCCTGCATTAAATCTATGCTTAGGTTTAATGTAACTGCGCACCCAACAATGTAGCCTAATATGCACCTCAATGGAAATGTAACTACAACTTTGATTGGTTCACGTGCCACTAATATGCCATGTAAATATGGCATTTTGATTTGCGCAAAGATAACGCTTAAGTGAAGCATAACGTAAAGTATAATAGGCTGTCGATGTATCTGACGTGCTCATAACGCAAACCCAATAGTCAGTGTTGTGCTCATGTAGTCATGTGCTATTTTCTTGTCGGTGCTGACGTTGCATCTTTTTTTCTGTGTTGCGATGACTTCAGTAAAAGTAACTGTTGTTCAATCTCCGACATGATCTGTTACACTGTATAACATCACAAAGGAGTTTAGTCAAATCAAGTAATCTTTTCAAGTTCATTTGATGCAAATACATGAGTTTGGATCATTTTCAGTGAATTGAACTTCAAATGTTAAATTTTTCATTTTCAGACCATTTCAGAACTTTCAAATACAATTTTAAGTCAAAGTGGCTCAAGTTAGACGAGCGCTTGTGTTTAAGTTTCTTAAGAAGCTTCAAAAACTTTTTGGAATGTAAAATCAGAATTTGGCATTTAAAGTAAATTTAACAGGAAATTAGCTGAACTCATATATTTGCATCAAATAAAGATGAGTTGATTTGACCCAACTCCTTTGTGATGCTCAGCAGTTTAACTTCTGCAGCCATTGTTTGAAGAAACTCAACACAGGGGTATAGAAACCCCAGTGTGAACTAACGTTTTTGTGTTATAATTACATAGCGATGAAGACAATCCAGCAACAAGTGTAAATGCTCACAATGGCGTACGGCACCGCAGTGTTTAGGTATAATTTATGCTCCTGCATTGAGTAACACAGACTCATTGCCTTTACTGGAGAAGGACGTGCTTGCTTTTATGCAAAGTCACCCCCCAGAGGCCCATCCTGAACCAACAAAAATCCTTCACAGGTGAGATCAGGTGGAATATTTAGACAGCAAGGACCGATTCAAATGGGAGATTCCATTGAAACCAGAGTGAACACGCACCGGGGTGGCTTTATTGGCTGTTGCCTCCACTGTACTGAAACCAGAGGCCAAAGAGAGCGTGAGATAGAGGGAGTGAAAGGGCTGCAACAGCTGGCACCAGGTGCTGCTCCTACCGGGCCCTTCATCTCTAAACCCCATGTTTAGATTTGGCACTGTTGCTTCAACCATGACTGAGCCTATTTCCCACCACCCAACCCACACACACACACACACACACACACACACACAAGACACAGAGCGGCCAATCCAGACCAGAACGGTGGGGCCAAAGCAGCAGTCTGATAAGCTGTGATAGCGATTAGTCATGTCTAAAGCCAAATGGCCATGTTAGAAATTCAGAGAGAGGGGAAAAGCGGAGGGACAGCGGAGGGAAAGAAAAGGGATACATCTGGATAAAGGAAAACGACAGGAGGGATTGATCATAGAGACAGAACTGTTGGCTGAGAGAGATAATGAGCGAGCCGCAGAGGATGAAATGAAAGACAAAAAGAGAGAGAAGGGGGGCCAACAGGGAGCTGGGAAAGAGATGGAGAAATGAGCGATAGAGTTTGGATGGAAGAGAAATAAAGTCAGCTTGATCTATACGTGTGTGTGTGTGTGAGAGAGAGAGAGAGAGAGGCTGTCAGTTTAATTGATGCTCTGACAACCTGACCATTCATTTTAATGCCGTTGTTTTGCAGTGCTCCATCACGGCCCGACAGTCACCTCTTATGTTGGACAAGTTGCTACATTTTTTTGGCAGAGGGGCGAGGGTGAAAGTCAGAGTCACAAAGCGATGCATGTGTATGTGTTTGTGCGCGCTATCTGCGTGTGCTGCTGCCTTTGATCATTCTGGGAACATGGGAATAAATGTCTATGTGGATGTGTGTGTGTGTGTGTGGGTGGGTGGCGTGAGTGAGAAGTGAGTCTGAAGTTTTCCGAGTGTGAAATTTCTGCACTGGGGCGTAGTTTGGTGTGCACTTCAGCACATGTGTTTTACGTGTGTGTATTGTGTGAGTTTGTGTCCTTTGTGCTACATCCTGCAGGATGGATTGTTTCCTAGTTCCTTTCCTGCTTTGTCTTATTTTAACCTCTGGACACGGGAAACACACATTCACACAGCTGTGGACTTCATACACGCACGTAAGCCTAAGATGCACACGCTTACACAAAAAACACACACACACACCTACAATGATCCTTCACCTCCTGTACCCCACACTGACAAACCACAACCTTTCTTTAGACGTATACACACTTTTGTTGGCAGCAGGGATGGGACCGGTCGCTCTGTGTGTGTGTGTGTGTGTGTGTGTGTGTGTGTGCGAGATGGGTCAGTGGACCACACAGGGACAGCAGGCAGTGCTGGTAGCAGGGGGTTGCTGTAACTGTATTATTCTAACCAACCTATTGTGGTCTTTCCTCAATGACAGATCTGCTTTTTTACACGCACACACGCACGCACACAGACACACACACACACACACACACACACACACACACACACACAGAGTAAAAAGAGCCAGGCCAGCTATCCAGGGACCAACCTCCGACTGCCTCTGCTGCCTCTGCCTGTTTTATTAATGGAGCGGCCTGGCACTGTCGGCTCCATAATAGCTACTGTGCCCACGGATCTGTCTGTCTCAACAGGCGCACAAACACAGTCGCGCATTCACAGAAACATACACACACACACACACAGACAGACACACACACACAGAGGCTGGGAGAGACAGAAAAACACACAAATACAAGTGTACAATACAGAGATTGATGGTTCTTTGGATGGAGACACGCATATTTATGTACACGCAGACACGCACACAAACACACACACACCGTTGGTGAGTGACAGTCAGTAGGCCGCTTTGTGAGAAGGGAAGGCGAAGAATTTCCCAACATAAAAAATGAGCCCTGTTCCCTAGTTTGGCAGACTTGTCCAACCTCTGGGCTTGACCTTAGTCACCACACACACACACACACACACACACACACACACACACACACACAGCATAGCTCTGGTCAGCTGTGAAATATAGACTTTTCATTGGTTTTATACACTGTGTAGTGATATTTAATAGGAGAGAATGATGACATTTCCAACAGTAAAATATATTACTCTTTGAAAGCACACACACACACACACACACACACACACACACACACAAATTGTGTAAAGTTGTGTAAGTTGTGGCTTTGACTCACTAAAGTGAAACTTGGAAACTTAAGGCTGGGTAAAGTTCCCAAAGACAGGAATGACTTAGCAAAATGTAATGACTTCATGGAAAGAAAATTATACAGGGAGAAAGCGTCTCTTATGTTGCAAAGCATTTCTGGCTGCTTGGTATAAGTGCTTTCTATGTTGTAGAGAAAATGCTCCAGAATCAGATAATACCAACTCAATTAAAAATAAATATAAAACAGTAAACGCTTACCTTCTGGTGTGGCAAAATAAAGAATATTTATATTTAGAAACAAGTATTACACCAATTATTACATCAATATTTACGATTCTAAATACATTAGCTTTATTCAAGTGGTGTTTTTAAAATAACCAGATGGTTTTCTAAATGAATTGGACTCCTTTTTGTATAAACATGAACATCGCATGCCCCCACGCTTCAGCCGAGTTTTATATAGAGTTCGGACAAGATAGCTGCTCTCTAGGCAAAGTCAGAGCAGAAAAAGGGACACATTGTGACAGGCAGAATGATGGTAACTTTGAGGCCATCTGTTCGAATCCAGTGGGGATCCCAAAAATGACACGACACCTGTGACAAAATATATTTGATGTTAGCACTTAGCTAGTTAGACAGCGAGCTGATAGCTGTAGCCTGGAGTGAATCAGGTTCAAGGCAAACTAGTTAAGCAGTGTGTCAGAAATCTGCCCTGTGTTAATATTATTACTGGTCAGATTCAGCCTCTGTTTGCACTGAACTACTGGTAACTTTACCTATAGTCATTTGTAATAATTCCCTTCCACTGTCTTAGGCTACACAGTAAATATCCTAGATCGTGTTATTTATATCTTCACAGCAGTTTAATATCAAAACAATGCTTATTATACCTGATCTACAGGATGCAGTGACTTGTTCACCGTAGTTATCGTTAGTCCAGCTGCTGGAAACATCTGCTCAGCCGGAACAGATGCCCATAAATACTGTCACAGCAACAGTCCAGGAAATCTGTCAGTATTTACTGCCACCTCTAAAATGTATTTATACTTGGAGCAGAGCGTCGCCAAAACACTTCATCACTCTAGTTTGAACGCTGGTGGAAGCATGTAATCAGAGTCCTGTTGCTCCAGAATGTTAGCAGCGTTAGCAGCTACAGCTGCTCCCTGCTGACAGACACTCACTGCACTATTGTTAAAAAAATCCTAGCTTAGCATTAGCATGAGTCTCAGGTAGCTCACTAATCTGGACAGCTGCAGGACACCGTTTTCACAACTTGATGCTGCAGAGTTCATTAACATGACAGCAGGGAGGTGCACTCGTTTATTACAGGCAGTTAGCAAACACACCTGTAACCCCATCTCATCATACAGTAAGATGGAGACTCAGTAAGGCTCCCCCTGGTGACTCAACCAGGTACTGCAGCAAATCTACAATATCTTCTCTAACATGCATGTCCCTGTCTTTTGCTTTGTCACTTAGTAGATCTTTAATTGGTCAAATTACTACTGCCAGTTTTTCAGTGAAAAACTGTTCTTCCTGATCCCTAATCCACAGCTTTTTTCTGCCTCTGCTCAAGAATTATGGAGGCTGCTTTGGCAATTACAAATGGAAATTTAGAACAGTGTTGTGGGTGCAAATTGAGGAGGCCTACACGCAAAAGAGACTCCCCTCACAGAAAGCATGACATGCATGGTGGCTAGTCTTTCAACAGATTCAGCAGTTATTACGTGACAGCCCATTAGTATCATATCTGGGAATAATTGCAGTCAATTTGAGTAAAATACAAACTTCACTTACAGGAGTAATTTCTAAATGGCATCAGGTCTTCAGGTAATACCATGTGAATGGGGCTTTAGTTGGTCTGACAGCTACAGTAGTTTTGCTATATTGTTGATGACAGAATCTGAAGGATCCTGTACTTGACTCTGCACTTTGCTAGCCCTCATCTCAACCAGCAATCATATTGATTTACGTTAAATGCTAACCTTGATGTTACCCTCTGTCAGGTACGCTCTATGGTTTGGATGCTTTCTGCAGGGATGCTGAAGCATTGACAGAATGCTATTGTAGCAAACTAGTTCTGTTTCACAACAAACACACTGAACAGTGTTTTCAGTGTTTTCTTTCAGTATGATATGATCCCTAGCCATGGACACGTTCTGTGGTTGTTTTTTCTTTTTCTTTTCATCTCTCTCTTCTCTTCAGCCATCACTTCTTTTTGACATTTTGCCTTTTATGCCAAACATAGTGGATCTATATGTAGTTATAAGGAAACATTGATGCAAAGAATTTGCTTAGGTGATTTTTAGTAACCAAGATATATAAGTATTTCAATGAGTCATTTCAGCCCAATTTTTATTATCTTTTACCCAAAAAGAATCACAAAATACCTCAAACTGTGGGACAAATTACTGTTTATGTGAACAAAATCTGCTGCAAGTAAATAAGATTTTTATGTCAACATGCTGTATTCTATTTTTGTTTCTTACTTCAATAACATGACTAGACGTTGATTGAAAATATAAGAAAAAGTTAGAGAGGTTTGCAATAAATACTGGGAGACAAGTATCGTCTACAGTGGATGCTATTAGCATTTAAATGAATAGTTAGATGAGAGGAATGTATCAGAGCAAGGTTATGCTGTGGGAACAAATGTCAATGTAATTTTAAATGAGACTTTCGTACTTCTGCAACAAAATCTGGACGTTCCTGGAAATTAAACACTGGAATCGCAGTCGGGCTCATCTAAATGATACGCAGCTCTAATAATAAGCTCCAGTCGGCAGCAACCTTGCCACTCAGCCTCCATTAGCAGCTTTCCCGTGAGGACTTTGTTACGTAACAAGCTGTGATGCATCTCTATCCAAACATGGGGCATCAAATTATCAAATGCGCCCTGAAAGATCAAAGCTGTTTAGGAGTGGAGCAAAAACAGGGAGAAGAGGAGGAGAAAGTGAAGGGCTCATTAGGAGTTAGCTTTAATTAAGAGCAAATTAGAAACTTTCACTCTGCAGACAAAATGTACTATAGAGGGTGGGAGACAAGAACAGGGGGCAAAAATGTGTGTGTGTTAGTGTGTATGTGTCATGAGGGTGGGGGGTTACAAAGAAGCTCAAAATGACTTTTTAATCACATCATTAAAAGGACTTTGAATTATGAATTTGTCACAATGGATGTCTTTAGGCGTGGGAGCAAAATGAGAGAGGGATTTTTTTTTTCTTTTTTTCTTTTTTTGGAGAACGAGGCCAAGGATGGCCAACGTTCTGCAGCCACTGTTGATGTGTGTGTATGTGTTTGTGTGGGCTGTGCGGAGGAGGGGTTCAGTGTATTATAGCCAATCAGGGATAGCAAATAGACCTTGATGAACAAAAGAAGAAGAAAAAAATGGAATCAAGCTTGACGGTTCACTCAAACCGTGGCTATTGTTTACAGTCGGGATCAGCTGATTTCTGGAATGTCCGACCAAACCCACCAAATCACCAAAAGGAGCTTAGGAGAAGGAACACAGAAGGAAAGAAGGAGATACAAGCTGTATATCCGCTCTGTCATCATGGGCAGCATGCGATTGCTGGCGAATAAAATGATTGAGCTTGCAGCATTAGCCAAGCATTAGAGGGAGGTCTGGGAATGTAGTACCATGTGGTTTACTGGAACAAATAAAAAATAGGCAACAGGAGGTGAGAAGAAGTAAGAACAAACTAAGAGGACCAGAAGGTGAAGATCAGGGAGGCACAGAATGAAGTTAGAGCTGAAAGTCCAACATACCAACAACAAGCGGTCTGGAGTGGCATGAAGACCATCAATGGTTTCCGGCTGACTGGCAGCAAAAGAGTTTCAGGCAGCTTGGACTGAGCCAACAAACTACATTTGTTTTTTATTAGATTGCACACGATGGTGCCATCTTGTCCCCAACATGGCTCATCTGTTGTCAGCCCACAACCACTACCCACTCCACTGCACCTCATCCTGGAGCAAGAGCTCTGTTCGCCCTTCTGCTGGCTCCCAAATTAACAGCTCTCTCCAACCACAGTCAAGTCAATCTTGGGTCCTTCCCACATCGCCTTCACATTTAAAAGTCACCTGGAGGTGGGATTTTTTTATTTTTTTCAACTAACTCATTAAGGTAATGGTGTTTTAATTAGATAACTTGCTCAGTTTCAGTTTAAGCTGGCAAAATCAAGAATGGATGAAATTAGAAGCTTGCCTTTGTCTAGCTCTTTCAAAAATGTACAAAGGATTGTAAGTCATTAACTGCATACACACCAGCCACGACATTACCACCTGCTTCATATTGTGTTATCAAAACATCTCTGATCCATCAAAGCTTGGACTCCACAATCTTCTAAGGTGTTCAGTGGTATCAGGCACCAAGACGGTAGCGGTTGATCATTTAAGCCCTGGAAATTGTGAGGCATGGCTTCTAAGGATCCAACTTGTTTTTCCAGCACATCTCACTGATGCTGAAGTGGATTGAGATCTGGGGAATCTGAAGGCCAAGTTAACACCTTGAACTCTTTCATATATTAATAATATAATGATAAACTTTATTTATAGGGCACTTTTCAAAACAAATGTTACAAAGTGCCTTTCAATAAAATAAATTAAAATTAAAATAAATTAAGCACACAGAACAATTGATAAAGTAGAAAGCACACATAAAAAGCAGGAAGTTAAAAAAAACAAAACATAAAACTTAAAATTTAATAAAATCAGGAAAAGCTTTCCAATAAAAATGTGTTTTAAGAAATGACTTTAAAGAGAGCATGGAATTAGCCGACCTGATTTCCTCGGGTAGGTCATTCCAGAGCCTCGGTGCCTGGACTGAAAATGCTCATCACAACCAGACCTCCTTCTTCCATTGCTAGATGGTCCAACTCACGTGCCCATTGTAGGTGCTTTCAGCAGCTGACAGGAGTCATCATGGGCTCTCTGACTGGTCTGCACCTACACAGCTAGCTGTGATGCATTGTGAATTCTATCCTAGCTGGAATTAAGGTTTATAGCCGTGTATGCTCCAGGAGTTCCTCTATGGGATCGGACCACACGGATCAACCTTCACTCCCAGTGAACATCAATGAGACTTGGGCACACGTGACACTACCTCTGGTTCACACATTGTCCCTCCTTGGACTAGCTTTTGTCGATGCTAACCACTGCATACCAAGAGGGCTCCAATAAGATGTGCCATTTTGGATATGCTCTGCTGCAGTGACCTAGTCATCACAACTTAACCTTTGTCAGAGTCTCTCAGAGCCTTCTCCTTTTTTTTTGCTTCCATCACATCAATCTCAAGAACTGACTGTTCACTTGCTGCCTAATATATCCCACCTCTTGACAGGTGCCATTGAAATGAGATGATCAATGTTATTCACTTCACTTGTCAGTGGCTTTTATGCTGTAGCTGGTCAGTGTATGTGCCATACTGGACTGCAAAGCTTGACAAGTGCTGCATGAGTAACTAAGAGGGGGCAACGCTTAACAGTTAGGCTGCCTGGTACATTCAATGGTCATATCTAGTAACGAACAGTGGCTACATCTGACAGTAGTGTGAGTCATAAAGAGACAGACAGAGTGAGCAGGAGAGAGAGAAGAGGTGAAAGGAGATAAAGAGCAACTGAAGATCACGAAGAGGGGAGGGGGAAGTTAGATAAACACCGTTTCTTGCATTTTTGTTTCAACCTGCCCCTGTCTCTGTCGGTGCTCTCTGTGCAGAGGACAACTCACTCGGTGGAAATCAAATGTTGATAAAGAGAAAATTGCATTGGATGAGGGTGAGGAAAACAGGAAAGATACACCCAGAGAAGCCCCACAGGAGCAATCTAGGGAGAGAGAGAGAGAGAAGGAGAGAGACTGTGGGAGGATGGAGAGACCGAGAGGAAGAAATGGACAGGAGAGAGATGGTGAGCAAAAGAGCAGGAGATGAGAAAATGTGGTTAGATCTCAAAAACTGATAGAGTCCAGACAGACCAGAAATGAAATCTAACACACACACACACACACCCACACACACACATTTGCATGCACACCCCTTTTCTCATGCACATCAACTCCAAACACATTTGTTACATACACACAAACCCCAGTGCACATTCTCCCTGGCTGTATCTTGATGCGTTGACAGTATTAGGAGCTGACACAATGAGGAAACAGGTTCGGGGGGGAAACACAAACAAATTTAGAGAGCAGAAATTGGCCCTCTTGTTGCACTGCAGTGTTCCTCCGCAAACACCTCAATTCTCTCATTACACTCCATTATAGCACCCATCCACAGACAAAAGAGTTCCTCCAGCACTGGTAATAGGAAATCAAGTCAGCACTCTATTGTCCATTGTCCCCCATCAGTCCCACTGGCCTGGGTGGGAGGCTGAGGTTGGCTAGGTTCAAACTGAGCAAACACATACACAGATAGGATTGGATAAAGTTGTGTTCTTGCAGAGAACGTATCTTGCAGTGCTGTAAATAAGCTGCAGCTATTCAAATGACAAGTCAACGTTATGAAAAAGAGACAACCTACAAGTGCTTGTTCATTAAAAAACTTAATTTAAAGTGGAGAATAAACTCCACTTTTGTCATGTTCGGTGCCATTATCATGTCACCTTGCTCTCAGTGGTGTTAAATTCCTATGATCATTTGCATTTACTGATTCAAGAGATTTTGTAGCAGCTGTGCTTTTCTCTCTTTCTAAACTATAATATTCGACAGGTTTTTTTGGAAAATGGAACTCTCACCCTTCTCTAGTCAAGCATGTGGGATCTATTCATTTTCTCTACAGCACATTAACTTTGCGAGTGTAAAAGGAAAGTGAGGTGTTGAACCATGGGATAAGTGGGATTCATAAAAGCCTGCAGGACTTAATGCTGGATTCACAGCACTGCGTCAGCATTAAGTCACTAAAGGAAGAGAGTCTTGAGGTCTGCAGGTGAACTTTACGGATTCGCTTGAGCCACATGGCAGGAATTGTGATTCACAGTAGATATAATAGGGATGGAAGCTCTACACTGAAGCTAGTCAAACAGATGGTAAAGGGCAAAGTTATGGGTTTTTCAAAAACTTTGACTCACAGTTCTATGACTTTTATGATGATTTCCATATATCATTGTCCTATGACAATCCAGGACATAGGTTTAGTAGTTTTATTTTTAGTTAGTTAATATCATCAGTTGGTGATACGGCTCCCCTTTGTCCCACAGTTGTGTGGGCTTGGTGCTGGCCAGGTGAGGTGCTTTACAACCTGCTTCCTGCTGCTGCTCGAAACCAGCGTTGAAGGGAGCCGTTACAGAAGTAGTGGTACCATTACAAGTTTGAAAGCCAATCATGTTGATGCTAAAACACTATGAATTGTTGGGAGAAGTGCATTGAATTGAGTGAGACTTGTCTGTAAGTTAGATTAGTGCACCTCTGAATAGGTTAGTTTGTATGCTGTCTCATTTAGTTGACTGTGACCTTGTTGAAGGTTTGCTAGGCAGATGTGGAATTTAGGCACATTCATTCAAATGCTGTACTTAGGTACAATTAGAAGGTACTTGTACTTTACTAGAGTATAGCCACTCTACTACAATTAGCAAACAGCTTTGTGTTTCTCAACTTTTTTGACCTCTGATTCATTTACAAGGCTTAGTTGTGTCTCCTTGCCATATTTTAGATATCTTATTTGTCAGTTCCACAAAAAAGAAACACTTCCCCTCTAAACTCATTGTGTGTTCAGTCTACCACTGAAAAAGCAACTGGTTATAGGTCATTTTCAAATGAAGCTCGTGATATAAAGCCCAGCACTTGGTGATGATTGATGGGCATGAAGTGGTTATATGTTTTATTTGACTATTTCCTCTTCCTTTCACAGTCTTCAGTTCTATCTGAAAAATGATGGGGATAGTGTTCTCGTAGATTAATCGTAGCAACTGGACTTGCTTGAGTTCCTTGCAGATGTTTCACCTCTCATCCAAGAGGTTTCATCAGTTCTGAGTGACTAGTTGGGAGTTCCAGATACGTATATCTTTAAGGAGCCATTCACACCTGAGTTTAAGTGATGCCTCAGACCTCCACCTCTGTTGAGTGATGTTCTTTCCAGTTTGACACAGATGGCTTCTTTCACTCCTCTCTCAAACCATCTGTCCTCCCTGGTCAAAATCTGTACATTATTGTCTTCAAATGAGTGTCCTTTGTCCTTAAGATGCAGGTGGACTGCTGAGTCCTGTCCTTAGGAGTTGGCTCTTCTGTGCTGAGCCATGTGCTTGTGGAGTGGTTGTTTTGTCTCCCCGATGTACAGGTCTTGGCATTCCTTGCTGCACTGGACCACGTTGCTTTGTTTATGTCTCTGTGTCTTGTCCTAAGGGTTAGCCAGTTTCTGTCTCAGGGTGTTGCTGGGCTTGAAATGCGGTAGAATGTTGTGTTTTTTAAAAATCCTCCTGAGCATTTCAGAAACTCCTGCAACATAAGGGATGACTATGTTGTTTCGTTTCTTGGTCTTTTCTTCTTTATCTCCTCTGGGTTTTGTAGAGGATTTGATGAAAGACCAGCTTGGGTAGCCACAGGTTTTGGAAAACTAGTCACTCAGAACTGACGAAACCTCTTGGATGAGAGGTGAAACGTCTTCAAGGAATTCAAACAAGTCCAGTTGCTACAATTAATCTACGAGAATAATCATGACCTGGATGACTGAGAATCTTCAGCGAATCGCCCCAGGTATTTAACCCTACCTATTTGAGTTTCACTGTGATATTAATGATGTTTTTGATGTTTGTGCAACATCTCAAGGAGGCCTCAAACACCTCACTGGCAACTTGGTGACAAAGCAGCTGGTAACTTTGTCACTCATCGTGTGATTGTAATGCTCGAAAATTTCATGTAAGCTGCATTTTTTTTAGTCCCAGAGGGGCCTACAATTTCATGAATTAATCCAAATTTGAGTATCAAACTGTTCCCTTTTTCTTCTCACCTCACCCTTTAAGCATCCCACAACCCATCAGATTTATCTTGTGAACCTTTGCAGGGGCCAGGCCTAAAAAACTATCTCCTCCTGGAACAGCTCCAACAGTAAAGTGCTGCTCAAGCATTGATTATTCAGTATTAACAATGTAGTCTCTGATAATATATCAGTCACTACAGCACTGGTATTCTGTAAAAATAAATAAATAAATAAAAAAAATCCCCCAAAAATGACTAGCCTGCTTTCATTTTTGATACTTCACATAATTTTAGCTGAATACTTCTGTGCTTTTATTTAAGTACGGTATTATACACAGGACATTTACTCGTAATGGAGTACTCTCTAAAGAATTCAAAGATTTAGCAGAACATATTACTCATCTGCAGAATATGAAACCAGTTTAGAGACTAAGACTGGACCTTGACTAAAATGACACAGTGCTGAAGGAAGCACTGTAGTAAAGCGTTAGCAGGTAGTAAAGTAATAAAGTGGACCTGTCTAAGCAGGCATGCCTCACTGGACAGTCTGAATTTTTATATTATTGCTCTTGGAGAATGTCAAAAGACACAGAAAGCTGAAGGAAGCTTAGTGCAATAGTTGAACAGTGGGTGGTTATTGTCAGTATTGAGTGAGTCAGGCTGGTTTGTAAAAAACAGCATGAGGTAACTGATGGCTGTTGACATACCTAACATTTTGAATCAACATCACTCCTGTTCTTTTAATCGCTCCGTCATATTGTGGCATAATAAGAAGGGGGAAAAAATGAAAAGAAAAAAGGGTATTTCAAGCTGAAATCTTAAATAGCTCTTTCCAGCACCATCAATAAAACAGAAACTCAGGGAGTACCTTTTGAAGACGGCTGTCCATCCTTTCCACAGAAGAATTTACAACAAGGAGCAATAAAGCTCTTTTGTACGCTTGTCTATGTTTACGTCCATCGCTGTTTTAAAGCACTGTTTTTATCTGCATATTATTCTGTACTTTTTGTCTTTTGTATTGTGCCATGAAGTCAAACAAATGCGGCACACATCTGTGCTACATGCGGGCTGAATGTGGGCCGGCTGTCAAATTGTAGTTGTGTTCACTTTTAATGGGCTTAACAAAAGCATCAAACTCGGCTGCAAATGTCATTCTCCTCATCTCTGTTCGTTTGCCTATCCTTTTAAGTTTTCCCATTCTTATTTTATGGCATGTATTCACACGAACAGACAAATTGAGCTCCAGGGATGATACACACACACACGCAGTCGGTAACATAAACTTGCAGTCTAACATACACACAAGAGGCACACATTGTAGAAAACTAGAAAGCCTTTCTGTCAGCATCTTGGCACGAAGTTTACATGACCAGACCCTGACAATGCGGCTCGGTGGATGGAAGGTTAAGAACAATAGCAAGTCACCATTTTCCGATGACAGAGAGCACGAGTGTTTGAGCGCAGAAAGTGCCGGGCGAGAGAGTGGTTATGAAAGCAGTGCTAAAAGCTGCAATTTGACCCAGTATTACACAGATTACTGCATCTTGCCACAATCCTCTGAAGACAAAGTCAAACTGCTTCACCCTCTGTCACATTATTTTATTGTCGAGGCTTTTCCAGACATATAGACGCATAGATATACTGCAGCGTGTCTCCTTGTCGAGAAGCATAGGGGGAGGCTGTTAGAGGGGTAAGAGCAATCTCCAGGAGTCTTTCTTTTTTGAATTGACACTTTTTTTTCCCATCAGCACTGAAAGGAATAAGCCTTCAGTGGAGATCAATGACGCTGAAATGACGGGGCTTTATTTTCCCTGATGTAACTCATGGAAGTGTGGGTGCAAAAAGCTGGACTGTTTATATTCTTGGGTTGGTATATTGAGTTGGTATATATACATGTGTGTGTGTGTGTGTGTGTGTGTTCAGAGGGCGAGAGAGAGAGAGAGAGAGAGAGAGTGGGTTTAGGTGGTTATAGCAGAAGAAACTTGAGAACCCTGAGATTTAGTTACGGCCAACTTGAGAGCACTGAGAGAGTGTGCAAAACCGACAGAAACAAGATAGCAAGACAAAAAAACAAAGAGTACTGAGTGGGGGAGCGTGATGGTAGGATGGGCTGATTCTGATGCAAGGGAAGAAAGGGGGAAAAAAAAGAAAGGAGGAGGAACACAGAAAAGACAAACATTAAGTGACTGAAAGGCAACTTCAGCATACAAATGTGGGGAAAAAAAGAAGGAAGAAATGAAAGACAAAAAGAAAAACGAAAAAAGCAAGAAAAACTGAAGAAGAAACAGAGAGTGTGGGATTGAACAACATATAGTGAAGAGCGTGGCCAGCAGCCAGATGAATGAGTCATAACTCAGCTTCATTAGCGAGTATGTCTCTTGACCTATCGACATCCACATCGCACCATGTAATCCTCGCACATTGATCCACTGACCTCCCGAGCTGCAGGATTGTTACCGCTCCTCATTGTTTTAACTTTTGAGCTCCTATATATTCCTAAACCTCTCCCATGCTGCCTCTCAGCCACCACCCCCCTCTCTAC
This sequence comes from Stegastes partitus, assembly GCF_000690725.1. Classification (NCBI taxonomy): domain Eukaryota; kingdom Metazoa; phylum Chordata; class Actinopteri; family Pomacentridae; genus Stegastes; species Stegastes partitus. The sequence continues at coordinate 827,829 of NW_007577757.1, read as the reverse complement.
CATTAATATTGAACTTTCACAAATGAGTACAAAGGTCAGGATTTGTTTATGCATCCGGCAGGACTGCGGAGCACATATATTCAGCAGAACAGCCAAAAGTCAATTTGAAAATGCTAAAAGTTGAAGATGAAGTTGTGTGCTGTCAGACTGAATAAATATAAGAGCTCGAACTGTTTTCTCAAAATGCGGTGGTTATGTTATGTTTTTTGCTTTTGGATACTGCTCTCACATTTGGCTCAAAATTCTGTTATGAATCTCATAACGTGAGATCAGTAGGTCAAGTGTTATCGAAATCACTGTCGAAATTTCATTACTTAGTTTCCATAAACGATGCCTGAAAAAAGATTTTAAAAAATCCCCAGACTTAGAAAAGCTTCAATTAGAGTACTTCTGGCTTCACCAAAGAACATCACAGGAGAAAAATTGCTCTTGCATTATTTTTCAGCATAGTCTCCTTTAACTTTAATGCATTTGGTCCAGCTGTGTGTAAGCTTTGCTATCCCTCTGTGGAAAAAGGTCAAATCCTGCTCAGTAGCTTCAATGACTTCATCATGACTCTGAAAATGGCAAACACATAAGTAGGATTTCAGTTTGGGTTAGGGTTAGACAGAAAGTGCAGGTCAGGTGAGTTAGGTTCATGCGGAACCAGTTCAAAGCCACATTTGGCTGCTTCTGCCACCTGTGCTGTAGGGACAACACATTGTCCTAGAGCAACAGCACACCAGCTCAAAGCTTTCTTCTCCTATTTTGTTTCATTGCTATAAACATTTACGTTTTTGTGTGACATAAGTCTTTATAGTATACAGTTGTGCCCCAAAATGAGAGTTCCACCCTTTGTGTCTTGGTGAAACTGAGAACTTTTTGAAGTACTGTCGTATTGTTGACATGATGCTGTCTAACAAAGGCTAGTGCTACACTCTCAGAGATTGTGAATACACAATGGTTTGCTAGGGTCGATGCAATGTAAATTTGATCATCTTCCCAAGACTGCAAAAGTCAACACAGACCTATCTTCACATGTTTGCATGCAGCCTAAAATTTGGGTCGACTGTGCTACCAGGGCAAAGGTGAACATGCTCAGCAGAGATGTGTATATGCAAAATATGTAGACGCGAGCTACTGCACATGTATGCAATGGAGCCCACCCAACGGATTGGAAAAGTTGTAAAATAGCAACAGCTACTATGGGTGTCCACAGCTCTCCATTTGAGCATCCTCACCAGAGTATAATCAAAGCTTAATGCGCATGTGCAGTGAGCTTTACAACGCTGAAGCAAACCTGGAAGCCAGACAGCTTTTCTGGCTTATGTGCTACTTGAGCAATTTTCATTAAGTACTTTACTATATGCTCGTTTAATAATAGTTAATGCACAATGCTGTTGGTTGCCTGACAGGTTTGTAAGAGTGTTTCAACCAAAAATAGGTGTCTGCTGCAACTAGAAACAATGCTGAGGAGAGCAAAAAGACAACATTAAAGCCGTAAAGTCGTGGGCCATAAAACCAAAATAATAAACTAAACCATGTTAAAAGGCTCCATTGAGATGAGGGGAACTAGAGTTCAGTGATAGTTCTCTCCCCCTTTACATCACATGCAGTCATTTGGTCATAGGTAACTTAAAAAATATTGATTAGGGCAGCTTGAATTACACTGCGTAGTGCAGCTTTAATTTACAGAGGTTTATGTCCACCATAGGGTGTTCACAGATGAAAGTTTGGATTTTAAAAAGATCAGATATTATCCTTAAATAAAGAGACACTATTTTTTATTTTTTTTTTACCATCCTGTAGCAATAGAAGAGAATACTGAGTTTCCATTTTTGGTCAATAAACAGTTTTACATACATATGCTGTTTATTTCATTATAGAAGACTCCACATTTGAGGAATCATTGTCAAATTAACAAAACTCTATCTACCATGATTTAAAATAAACAGAGAGCTAGAAATTACCTGCCATTTCTTGTTGACAACACAGTTGTGGTTGGTTCTTCATTAAGTGAAACAGCCCAAAATATAAGCATAAATGTAATATTGCCAGGAGACTATCTTGGTTTTGGTTTGGATTTGAGTTATTTTCCATTTAAAAGATTCAGTCTTCTTTGTGACAGAACAAATACAGTATTTATATATTTTTGCAGCTATTGTCACACCTTTATTTGATAATTCTTCATTAATTATGAATGTTTAAATTTGGCAGTTAAAAAGGAAGAAAACTCTTATTTAAAAAGATGAGTAGACTTTGTTTGTCAGTAGAAAAGACATCACAGCTGTCTTCTCAGACATCCTGCTCCCTGGAGCACTCTTATTTACGCTGAAGTTTGTTCGCAGCCAGGAACATACAGATTCAGTCTGGCAGAATGGTACTTGTCTATAACTGAGTGGGCGAATTGTCCTGCTCCTGAATCAATGACCAATTCAATTTCATGCACCATGCTGACATTTAACCAACAGAGCCAGAAAGGTTAATGGAATTCCATATGTACGCACAGACGGCCTGTACAGTGGCTGATTGTATCACAATGCTACTTAGCAGAAAAGCCAAACTAAAAGAAGAAAATCCTCCTCTAGCTAAGCCCTATATCAGCACATTCTCACACAAGGCCCACTGGATCAGAGCACGTTAGATTAGCTTCTTTGTCTGTCTGTCTGTCTGCCACCTACCTTCTCACCCACTCCTGTGTCTGGTTTCCAAATCTGTCATTTTTCTTTTGATTTGTTGGTCCTAGTTCACCTTTGTCTCACTTTCCCTCATCTTCTCTGTTTTTTCTTTTTCGTGTGTGTGTGTGTCTGCAGCCTATCTGTCTTTCTCCCCGGCTTTCCGTTTGTCTGTCTACTTGCGTATCAGCCTGTCCTTGTATTCAATCTGTCTGTCTGCCACCTCTCTTGCCTTCGCTATCTGTCATGTCTGTGCAGCGGCACAAGAAGAAATAACACCCACCCTATCATGATCTAATCATTCCAGCAACGTCCTCCTCCACTTTCTCTCTCTCAACTCCTGCTTTACTTATCAGCTAAAATGCTATATGGAGACTCAATAAAGCAAGAGAGCCATGAGAATTTCTGGCTTACACCTGATGCAGTTTCAGATCCGGCTCATGAGAACGGCTGAAATCAGCATAAAAAAGATGGAAGCAATGTGTGCTGCCAAATCCCAGGAGTCGTAGTGATGAGAACAAGGTAGACACTGGGTCCTGGCTACTGTAATGCAGCTGGACAGCTTTTACAAAAACACAATTACCTAAACACAAGGGAGAGCTGCTCGCCCTGTAGCTCTGATTCAAGCGACTGGCTAGAGAATGGACTGGACACAACCAGTTAGGTGTGAAGATGGGCGAACACATGGGATACACACATTAAGGAAGTAGCAGGTACTTGAATGTAGGTATTAGCTGAAGGTGGAGGCAGTGCGCTTCAAAGGTTACACATCACATGACACAAGGTGGAAAAGGCCAACAAATCAAGCAGTACACTAAAAAGGAGCGAGCGCAGCGTGCAACACAGACCACACAGCAGGAATGACAGAGGATATACAACATGCAAGAGAGGAATCAGACACAACAACTTAATTTATAAGTTACGACTGGAGATGTACTGCTTGGTAAAACATGTCTGTGCACAAACAGGAACAACTCGACTGGATACGGCTGCATCTAAGACTGTTTTGCACTGTGTGTAGTCACCATTGTAAGAATATATCACCTATTAGTGTTGGAGCTACATTCTCCTAAGTACTCTACTTAAAGATCAAATGTTCACCTTGTTAACATGTCCAAATGGTGTTTTCATATCCTAGAAGACACATCATGAGAAAAATAAGCTGTCAACACATTTCCTGAGCATTTACACCATAAAACTGTGGTGTACCAATGACACTTTCAAAAACATCGACCAAGGGTTTTATAACTAACAAACCTAAAAAAAACCAATCCTGTTAACTTGCAGGATGGGACTTTCTGTATCAGCTTGAAGATCTGTGGCTGAATTACAAGATTTTATTCTGTCATTGTGTAGCATAGAGTAGCTTTACATTGTTTCAGAGGTGAGCTGGTGTGCTCGAGCTGCAGTGTGCAGGGTGGGGTGGGTGGAAATGGAGATGGAGACAGCATAGATCTACACATTGTAGAGGAAGCAACAGTGTAGAGTTAAATCTAAGCTATTTTAAGATGTGAAGAACTTAATTTCACACAAGAAAACAGTGTTTAAATATGTAACTCCAATGCACAAAGATAAGTTTTTAGGGGTTCAATTGATGTCTGCAGAAGGATTTCCAGTACAACTTCACTTAAGTACTTCGATTTAAGAGATTAGTAACAGATAAAGACAGCTGGACCTCAAATGGGAGTCCTTTCATTTATTTGATATGTGATATTGCTTTTACAGGTTCAGTGTTCCCAGCGCTACTTTAATCTGCAGTATGACCAGGAGACACATCTGCAACAACCATAGAATTAGCCAGAAATTCATTACTACATAGAATGTCAGCTTGACCTCTCTCCTACACTTGGTTTGATTCACTTTCCCAAACATGTGACCTTTCTTCTTCTCTCTTGCACTCACACTCCTCTTTCTTTCTTTAAAGGTTTGCTTAAGCAACGTTAAAAATAGAAATGTTCATATTTTTTTATCCGTGTTTGAAGCTCCTCAGGAGGAGGCTTACAGAGGCAGTCCAGTCAAGTTAGGTCAGCTCCTTTAAACGTATGTAAAATCTGTCTGAATGGGGCATCGCTGATCACTAACCAGGTGCTTTCTTTGCACTAACCCAATTGGAGACACTTGGAAGGCTTTCAACAAGGAGGCACAGAGGCCTAAAATTGGCTCATACTTGTAAAGTCCTGCTGAATGTACTGTTTTGAATAGACTGAAGATCAATGTGCACTCTACTAAACAAGTTATTTTATAGCTTCATTAAGGGCACTGGCCTTTGAGATTAGAGTAACAAATGTTTGTGGAGCATCGTCTTGACGTGGCAATGTACAGTGCATATGGAGCAACTGTTCTCTACAATACATTTGGGGACTGTAACGTCCTATAACTGCATTCAAAATCTGTTGTGACAACCTTTAAAATAGATTGCAAATGTTTAAATCAGAACTTACTGTTGTGCACTCTGTGCCAAACTGAATGTGTTTCTAGTGGCTAACTTTTCGTGGACCAAAGACATTGGAGACATGTCGTTTGGTCAGCTGGTCCTTCACCTTTGCCCAGATCGATGGATCATTCATGTTTCCTGATGATGTACCCTAATAGCATTTAAATTCCTGACTTTTCCTTTTGCACCACCATGAGGTTGACTTTCTATTTTTTCATTGAAATGTTCTGACAGCTATTGGATGGATTGCCATGATCCTCCCCCAAGAATGAATTTTAACAGTCTGGATCCCGTTATGTCCATGTAGCACCATCATCAGCTCAAAATTTTGCAGCTTCCTATTATCCCGTAACCTCAGCTTGCTAGTGTTGCAGCACTTTTCTCCTTTACAGTGCAACATTCTGCTGTATTTGCAAGTGAAAATGTGGTAAAACTGGAATTGAAGCTGGTTGTTGCAACGTTTGTGCGCTCTTTGTAAGGTGGATGTACCTATCAAAGGTAGCTTTCAAGCAGGAACATCCAATCTGTATTACTACTGTATCGCCACAATAGAACCAAGACACCAAACCGAGTGACAGGTCTTCTAGTGGATCACATCACATCGGTGTCAGAGGACACATTCTGCCAGTTAATAAGTTATTACATTTCCTGATTTAATGTTTTTGAACTGGGACCTTCGGTATTTGGATCAAGTAGCTGTTGCAAAATAAGGTGTGCTAGATTTAATTAGCTACAGCTGCTATTTCAATATGTCAGGTGCATATTTAATCAGCATTTATGTAAATATAAGTATCAGCAGATAACCAATAATTAAAAAACGGATCCCCAGAGCTAATAAGCAAACGCGAGCATGATGAGATGCAAGGCTGAGAGGATGAACATGGCCATAACTGCTAAACATCAGCATGTCATTGTTTCCATGCAGTTTTAATTTAGCCTAAAACATGTTGTGCCTAAGGGCAGCATCACAGGGATGCTACCATGGCTGTAGTCTGCTCAGGTTTTTAGATTCTGACGCATTACCCAGCTTCTATCGAATGCAAAGCTTTTAAAGCTAATCTGGGACTAAAAGTTGGACATTACATTTGTTGAAGGTGACCAAAGGAAGGCGGGCCCCCCATCTCATCTCAGTAATTTGTAGATTAAAGCGGATAGGCGTGCTATTTTGGAGGGGAAGTCATTAGTGGACGTAGTGAGGGGATGAGGGGTTTTATTACCTGCACACACTGTCACTGTACAAAATTATGCCACTAAATTTATTAAGGTTCCTTTTTTTTTACTGATTATTCCACCCGTGCTTTCGAGACAGAATACACTGTGAGTGTTTAGTTTAAATTTATGATGCGGTGACCAAGATGAGATAAGAGCTACTACAGTGAGTCTTATCGCAGACAGCAGCTTGTGGTCTTCCTCTATGTTAAATGCCACCATGAGTTATACACTTTTCCCTTTACATTGTCCAGCCACTTGCTTTTCTCTTACAGTAGCTCTTAAACTTTTTGTTCCCTTCAGTCGTGACTGCTGTATTCGCATAAATTTTAACCGTGAGTTATACTGTCTATTATGTATTATAGTGGTCTTTTTTAATGTGTCCTGTATCTTCCCAGTCGATCTCTGCACGCTAATAACCTTTAACCCCCCATGTACAGGTGGATTCAAGGATTTAAAAATGCACAACACGTGAGCTCAAGTATTCTCTGTCAAAGTGATGCAAAACTGTCTTCTTAAAATATAACTCATTTGGTATCAACAGAAAAACTCTGTCCTGAAAATAGTTGCTTGTTATTTCAAAACATCAAATATATGGTGCGTCTGACAGATAATTGTGCCAACTCACACAGCATGAACAGCCAAGAAAGTTTCCGAGACGCGGTGTACAAGGACAACAAGGTCACCGCCTCAACCTAGAGGAAACAACAAAGCAGCTGAAACAAAAACACGGCTGTTCAAGAAGAAAAGATGAAGAGAGGGTGCAGCAAGACAAGAACACAGAGATGGGGGAAGGCTGGGGGAGGATGGGGGTCGGAGGTCCTTTCTCTTTTAGGGGGAGCTTTTCTGTTTATACTATATTCCATCTGTATCATGTTACAGCTTGGTGCCTGCGTCGGACTGAGAGGCTTAACTAAAAGAGTCAAAGAGAGAGAGAGGAGAGAGGCCCAGCAGGGAATAGCAGTTCACAAAAGATTTACTTCACCCCTGTCCAGAAACCTGTTTTTCAAGCAAGAACAATACAGCCAGTAGAAAAAGAAAATGGAGTGCGATAGGCAGGACCAGGTTGGGAGGTGGAAGGGGTGGGATGGAGGATTGATGACACAGTAAGGAGAAATATAGAGAGGAGGGGGGAAAAAAAAGGTAAGGAGTCCCAGAGTTCACTCTCGGGGGGAGGGGGCGTCGGGGGGTGTTCTTGTGGCTGGTGTTGGCTTCAAAGCGCTTCGAAATTGAAAAAGCGAATTGAGAGCAGGGATGGGATGAGATGGAAAGGTGAGAGAGGGAGTGAAGGAGAGAAGCCAAGAAGAGAGAAGAAAGAAAAAAGGGAGAGACAAAGAAGTGGGGAGAAAGGTGAGGTTCTCCAAGGATGGCTTCTGCATATGAATTGGAAATTGGAAACAGAGTGGTGGGCCACTGCTCAGGATTGCGGCTAATGCTACTGCCTTGCGATGAGAATATTATTCTTTTTCGCCGTGTTCTGAGCAGTGCAGATGGTGCAGTGTTCGCCTGCAGATATTAAGAAACCCTAGAGACCAAGTGCGTGAGCATGTACTCCATTCTCTGCTACCTTTACAGTCATTCAGCGGCGCACTCGTATTCACCAGAGAGCCATGCATGCAGGCTGCATGTATCACTCAAATTGCTTGGGGGATGAATCCCAGGGTCCCTTCTGTTTTACGCACAAAATGAACATATGCTGGTTTACAAGTATTTGAACACAAATGCATGTACATAGGAGTATTCTCACATTCTCTTTCACACAAGCACAAAGGCGCTGGAGTCTCGTGCCTCGGCTGGCAACATGCAATTATGTGGCTATGATGTCATTGATTTTCTGCATTGGTTGGAAGCTGCGCGATGCCGAGCGATTAGAGAGCACTGGAAAGTGCCTCGCTGTGTGGAATACTAATATGCTCATTTGTGAGCAGTGGCTAAAAAGGAAATGTTTTTCCATGCAACCCCCCCTCGCTAATGTTTACCGCCACAGAGTTGAGACTGAAGGGAAGACTGACTGGACGATTGGCAGGCTGACTCAGCCCTGACGGACATGTCGGATCCAAGCTGGCTGACAGGCCAACGGACCGGCCCTGGGGCCCTGACTGGTCCGAGAGGAAGAGGAGGAAGAGAAAATAAACAACAGGGGGGAAGAAGAGGAATGATAGGCCTGTCTGTGGTGGAAGGCTTTGATGGGTTTCATTCCAAATAAGATATCCACTGTTTAGAAAAAAAAATGACAGCTGCTCTCACGAAATGATTGATAGTGCAAAAGAAAAGCAAATAATTGGATTTTCTGAAGGGCAGCAGGTAAATAAAAAGTCCTAGTGTGTAATGCTGCTCTTGAGTATATGATCTGTGAACCATGATCACAGCGTAAATGTAAACACTGATATATCTTACTGCGCAAATACATTACAAAAAACATAATGTCAATAATCTTGTTTACACAGGCAGAATTCCATATTTGTGGTTTGAACAGCTGGATAAGTTGCTCATAATTAATCACAGCACACTGCTATCAAGCAAGCACCACACGTTTTAGAGTTTGGATGTGGTTGCATTAAAAATAAAACCCTCAGTTATTAAAATATATAATTACACAGACACTGTAGAGATTTAGTAATACACTTGCAGCGAGCGAAAAATGGCACATTAGGTAAAAATGATCAGCACGGATGCAGCAGAGTCTCCGGCTGTTAGCGTAGCATGGGTTCCAAAAACAACAAGCAACAAAGTCCAGAAATGCTGGATCCTCTACTTCACATAATGCAACTTAATACCATCTTTCATTAGACCATCTCTGATAAGCTCAAGCACAAAACTTCTTCACATATACAATCATGACCTCCCAAAAAGAACAGAAAAGCTGATACATATACAATATTTTTGAATGTTACAGCCACTCTTTGCATTACCAAGTTTTGATCCACTGTGCCCAGTGAAATTAAAAAAAAGAAAAAGAAAAACTAATTATTTTCATGCCATTCATGTGTGCCAGGCCAACAGGCAGTCACAAGGTTTAGTCAGAGAAAGACCGACTGTGATGACCCACTGAATGCTGTGCTTTGCAGGAGCAGAGGGGTAGAAAGTTGAAACATGATATCTTTATACAAATTAGCATGAAATTCGCCTGGAGACGCTGCAAGGATTTGCCAGGAAAAAAAAATAACTGACTGTTTTGATCCCAGTCAGTGCCTGTTGTAAATTAATGACACCTTCCTGCAGGTTGATGCCACTGCGAGAGCAGAATACTGCCAACAATTTTTTAAAAAGGAGTCAGTTGTGGGTCAGGAAGTCTTTACCTGGTGTGGATGCAGTTGTATGCAAAAGTTTCTGCACCCTGAAAAGTACTTTCCTTCAATCCAAACAAAGTTTCCTGGGCTACAAGTGCCACATTTTTAATGCAGAATATATTCACCCCCATGCTTAGCAGTTGGTGAGCTGAACTTTCTGTTAGATTCTACTTTCCAGTGATGGCTCTTGACCTGCCTGAATCTGAAAACTCCATTTCCCCAAAAACACAAGAGACTGAAGAACATTTACAGGTCATGTAACCAAACAGCAACCTTTGTGTCCCTTCATTTTGGAATCCTGTTCTATGAGTACATTGATGGATAAGTGTTTGTTTGAAATACTGAATGTGCTGAAAATGTATACCAACCTGAGATTACTGGTGTGATGTCACTTGAGTGTAGGACAGCATTCATTTTTTAATATGTGAATAAAAAAGGAAATCATGTGACTCACTGTACAAACAAGATGTAAAATATTAGTGAGCTGTAGAGGTGCAGGATTTTCTAACTTTTGGAACCAGATTAGGCAGCCTTTGTGTGCTTCCAGTCTTTATTCTAAGCTATGCTAATGTCTGCAGGCTGTAGCTTTACATTTAACTGACTAAAGCCTTGATTATATTCCAGTGCAGACACACAACAATGACAGCAGCTGACACTAATGGATGTATAGTTGTAATTATGATACTGCTTTTCGAGACAGCTTAGATGACTCCATGCACAGCAGATCATATCTTCATATTTCGTAATGCTACTGCTGTTCATGTGTGCCATTGCATCTGGAGGGCTCTGCACCGACTCTTGTAGACTTTGTTAGGCCACGTCGATCTTGGCCTTGTACTCCCATCCATCCATTATCTATACACCACTTAATCCTCACCAGGGTCGTGGGGGGCTGGAGTCTATCCCAGCTGACTCAGGGTGAAGGCAGGGGACACCCTGGACAGGTCACCAGTCTATCACAGGGCTACACTTAGAGACAGACAACCAAGCACACTCACATTCACACCTACAGACAATTTAGAATCACCAATTAACCTCAACATGTTTTTGGACTGTGTGGGAAGCCGGAGAACCCGGAGAGAACCCACACTGCACGGGGAGAACATGCAAACTCCACACAGAAAGATCCCGGTGCCCCCACTGGGACGCGAACCAGCGACCTTCTTGCTGCAAGGCAACATTGCTAACCAACTGCGCCACCTTGCAGCCCGGCCTTGTACTCCCAAACCCTGAAAAGAATCTGGCTGTCAGGTGTCCTTGAGGTTCTGTGTGACTTAAATTGTGCCAATTCATGAACAGGGTCCTCAATGACCACTCCAAACACATCGGTGAGCAGCTCAAAACTTGTGTCAGCCATATTACAATTGCAACAGTGCATGTGCTCAACAGTAGAGTGCATGCGAGTATGCAGATATGAGCCCCTGCAACACAATCTTCTGAGCAGAGTCCCGCAAAATAGAAAAACAGTTTAATGAAAAAAAGTATGCGCCCACTGGTGTCTACAGCTGTCCATGAATATGTCTACTAAGAAGTATAATCAAGGCTTACCAGCAGCCTAACTCTCAGCAAAAACCTGAATAAGCAAATTTGCCAAAATGTTAAAATATATATATTTTTTAAACTGTAAACAATTCCTCTGTTTCTTCATTCTTTAGTCTATAGAATGTAAGAAGGTGCTGAAACAGACCTGTCACAATTTTTCAGTGTCCACAATTCAGTTTGTTTTGCAACTGAAACCCAAAGATATTCGAACCACAGGTAACCAAAGAAGCTTCAGCAGTTCAGCAGCAGGAATGAGAGATTTTTTTTTGCTTTAAAAAGTGATGATAAGAATTTATAACACCAGGGTGGAAATACTAGACTAAAAGTGTCAGCGGAGAGTGAGGCCACAGATGGCAGGAATGGACTACTGAGGAAGACGTGATGAAAACAGTCAGGAAATAATTGAATAAAAGAGATGAATCCAGAGGTAAAGAGGAGGACAATCATGTAGGTGATTGAGAGCGAATACCAGGAAGGTGAAACACACATTAGGTGAGGCAGACGGAAGGTGTTGGTGGTGCATGTGAGAGGAGAGAGGGAAGATGAAGACTAAATGTTTGACTCCAGTTGACAGAGTAAAAGGAAGATTTTTTTCGAGCTGATTTTAGATGGAGGCGAGTAACAGACAGAAAATAGATGAAATGAGACAGACAAAAAGCCCAGAGGACAGAAACCAAAAGCCCGGTTCTGCTGCCGCGGCGTCGACTCCAGCAAAGCCTTTCTGTTTCAGCGATTATGTGATGAGGCAGAAGGACGGCTACTGAGAAGTATGGAATGTGGAAAGATAGAGACAGCAGGAGAGATGAACAGGTAGCGGTGGTTTCAGTGAAAACAAGGCTAATAGAGACTGTTGGAGATGTTAAGAGAGACAGGTTAAAAGAAAGGTTAAGTGAGGGAGCTTGAGAGAGAAAAGCAGAGTGTGCGGCAGGTTAAGAGACAGTGAGAAAGAGATGGAGAGAAGTTAAGTGTGAAGTCTCGCTCTTCCTATTACAGAGGAGCTCTTTGTGCCTGAAAGAGCTGGAGAGGAGCATCCTGTTACAAGAGCCCATGTACCAAAGGAGTCTGAGGGCATCTAGTTTCCTCAAATTCAGCATGAGAGCAATTGCCAGTGTGTGAGTGTGACCGAGTAATTTCTGGAGAGTGGAGGCACTATGCAATGTGGAGAAAAAGACAAATGCATTATCAGGAGCAGGAACTCAGTATTAGCATATGGAGTCAGAGCGAGGCTCAATAATATACAATCACATCAGCTCCTGTCATCACTTTTAAAAGCAGAAGACAGTTTAATGAGAGGAGTCTGCGCTCAGGAGAAAACTGAAGTCATCTAAATATTACATGCGGGGACGCCTCACAGCAAGAAGGGGTTTGAACCTTTCTGTATGGAGTTTGCATGTTCTCTTTGGTGGGTTAAATTAGTAAATCTAAATTTGTGTGAGTTTGAGCCGGGCTGTCGTACTGCCCACCACCCTCCCACCATCAGCTTCAATTGGCTCCAGCCTCTCGTGACTTTTTACCGGATGAAGCAGGTATAGCTTGGAGAGATGTTACTCCACAGGTTTGTAAAACAGAAGATGTACCTTTGACATTCTCAGAACCACTGAACCTCTGTTCCTGCGTAATGATAGTTGTAGATTCTGGGAAAATAATCTCGGTGCAATTAGGGCAGCAGCATACGGCATCTTGACCATGTTTTTTCCAGCTCAGGAAGTAGTTAGACTCCTTCACTTTTCCCAAACATATTATAGGAGATGGATAAAATTGCCTTCCTGTAATGGCAAAGTGAGAATAGAATAGAATAGAATAGAATAGAATAGAATAGAATAGAATAGAACTTTATTGATCCCTTCGGTGTAAACATCAGGGAAATTGTTAAATTGATAACATGTTTTCAGAAATGTCTACATATTTATCAAAAATCACAAATGGACATTTTCTCATATACAAAAAGTATGATTAATAAGTATTCAGATCTTCTGCTGTGGTTCTCTCAGTTGTTGTCAAATTTGTTTCAGTTCCCCCTGAGATGTTTCTAGAACTCAACTGGAAGCCATAGCAGGCAAACTGAATTGATTGCACAGGGTTAAAAATGGCACACAGCTGTGCATTAAGATGCCACAACTGACACTGGATGAAAAACAATACACGAAGACCAAGAAACTTCCTGTACACAGGCATAATAAAACTGTAGTGAGGCTTAGATCAGAGCAAGACTAGAGCCATGTCTAAAGGTTTGACTGTTCCAGGAGTTTAAAGGCCTGGAAGCATAGAACCAGCAGGACTCCTCTTTGAGTTGCCCCCCAAGCCAAACTGAGTAACCAGGCATGCAACAGTCACTCTAACAAAGTTTTAAAAGTCCTCTGCAGTGACGGAAGAACCTGATAAAAGAACGACAATATCAAAGGCACTCGACCAATTGGCCTTCATGGTAGAATAACTGGATGAAAATTACTCCTATACTGTATCTTATATCACTCGTGTATCTGTGATATGAGGATATGAGGGTGCTTCTAAGCAGGAGGAAAAGGTAGACTGGACAGAGTAGGGAGGATATAGCAAAATCCTTGAAGAAAACCTGCTCCAGAGTGCCCAACTTGAGACTGGAGTGATGGTTCACCTTTCAGAATGACAATGACCTGAGGGCTGCAGCCAAGACAGTGCTGTCGGACAAGTTACTGACTGTCCTTCAGTGGCCCACGACTGAAGTATCATAAAAAATCTATAGAGATACCTGAAGGTGGAGGTCCAGAGACACTTCCCATCCAACCTGATGGAGCTTGAGGAGGCAATAATGAAGTAAAGTGGCCAAAGAGTCTCTCTCTTCACTGTAACCTTCAGGTCACTGTGATGCTGCAAGGTCGTCTGAGTCTCAGGACTTATGAAGGTTCTTTGGAAACTTTCTGCCAGGACTTTCTTCAATGGGCTTCAACAACTAATTCTCACATTTTTTCACTTTACTCATAATCGGGTTACTAAGTGTAGATTCATTCATAAAGTAAATGTAAAACACAATGCATGCTTTCTAAACCCATTTAAACCCAGAGGCTGATGACATCATTGTTTATCTGCGCTCAGTCTCACAGCAATTCATGAAACAGTTATGTAATATAAATCTATTATTCATGGCGGTGTAGTAACGTGGTGTTGTGCTGTATTATGAGCATGGCCGTGTACATATGGAAGAACCCTGCAGGCGATGAAGTACACACTTCTGAAGGACTAGCACTTCTTGCTATTGTGTATTGTGTTTCTTAAGGTCTTCAGGGTCAGAGTGTTCATTTAAAATGGTTTATATGACACTACTGAATTTCACATAAAGGTTTACGTCTCATGCTGGAGTTTACTGTTAGAAGTACTGTGGGCTTTAATTTTTCTGAAATGCATTTGGCAGCCTTCCTGTGTTGCTGTTTTGCTTCAGTGTTTTCCAGGTGGAGGGGTGTGATCATTTTGCTGTCTGTATTTTTATTGTTTTTGTTTGTAAACGAAGAGTTAAATTATGTGAAAACCGATGCAGTTTCAGTGCAGTGCCATTGTTTCATTTTAAAGTAGTTACTTCTTTTCATGCATAAATTTGCTAATTTGGGGAGAAAGATGATGGATTTGAATGTGCACCATGCAGATGTGTGGTGCTGTTTGGTTGTGTGGAGCATTTAATGACTTCACTCATAATGTTACGTATGCGCATGCATGAGAGAAACCCTGTCAATGTTTTATTACACCACCATTGATGGTATATGTGCTTACAAAGAGCTACTTCTTTGAGAATTTTCCTTTGTAATAGGAATGCAGTGAAGAATTTGTTTGCACATTTTTTTTATTTTCTTCCTTTCTTTTGAAAGGTTACCGTGTATATGCTCCCTTTTGCTTTGGAGTTTTTCTGAGGAAGGCTCTGAAAGCACATTGAGAAACTCTGTGAATGTTTTATTTCTCCACCTTTGCAGATGCTGAGAGAATGTACAGCAGAGACACTCTGTGAATGCTCTGCTCTCCACAATGGTTGTTACTATGGCTGCAAGTAGCAAATAAAGTGCATCATTCCCAAGAAGTGTCTGCTTCGTCTAGTACACAAAGCAACACAGGATTATACCCGCTACATTTTGAACCAAAAAGTTATTTGCACCAACAGAAATCTTAGAACATTGCTTTATTGGCCTTTGATGTAGCTTGGTGTGATGAAATAGTGTGTGCTTGGTTTTCTCAAACAAAGTGGTGGGTGAATCCTGTCAGGGTGGTTTTTGTCAAGTTGCAACTAAAACTGATTAATTACTGTTCTAAAACCCCCTAAACTTAACTATAACCTTTGACTTGCAAGAGAGCTAATTTCAGCTGCATCATTCATCCAGGACCACATGTTGATCCAAAATGGTCGCTGCGTGCTCGAGCTGCGTTGCCATCTGGAGAGAGGGCTGAGGGACTGAACTGTCAGCTCTGCAATTAGGTGATAAGTGCTCTACCAGTGTGAACCAAGGCTGGCAAGACACTTAACCTGAGTTGATGATTTAAGATTAATTTAAGATCTTTTGGGGACAAACCTTCATTAAATTGAAGCTGCAGAAATCTGGGAAAGGTTAAAAAAAAAGAAAAATAGAGGAACATTTTGATTCTGGTTCATCTATTCATGTACATTACTAATTAGATGACCTTAAGACAGTTATAGTCATAAAACACATCCTCCTGTGGCTCCTGTTTCTTAGCTCTCAGTTCAAATCCGACCCCACCGCATGACCACGTGTCAAATGTGCAACAAAAGTCTGGCTAAAATTCAAGATGAACTCAAACCTCACTCTGAAAGTCCTCCTTTAACCCTTTTCACCACCGCAACTTGCTCTCATTGTGTTTGCACTTTATTCTATCTCATCTGTTTGGTGAAAAGCCCCATGGTCGTCTTAAATCTAAAGCCTGAAAACAGAGCAGAAGTAGAGTTTTCAATATGCTGAGAGGTGAGGTGAGGTTAGTATGAGATTTTTGCCCATGGATGCAAAAAATAAATAAATAAATAAATAAATACTGCCTATTCCAGCTTTAAAATCCGTTAACATGCAAAATGTCCCTAAAAGTGATGTGTTACGATTTACAGTAATGTTCCATGTTGGCTGTTGATGCTTGAACAAAATCACTGGCCTATATTCAAAAGATTCAAAATGACGTTTTGGTTTACGGTGTTTGCACAAAAAATCCCTTGTTTTACATAATGGTGTGAGATAGGGTTGTTTTTAGAGTTGTTAATTCTTACTTATAGACAAACAAAACTCTGTGCAAAGTTTTGATGTCTGAATAAAACTCATAAATGTTAAGGAAATACTCAAATTGGATATCTTTGCTCTTACTCCATCTGTAGCATTTGGTCCATTGTTAGCTGAGAAGTTAGTTGTAATCCTCAGACTCCCCTTTAAATAGTCAAAAATATGTTAAATCTGGTCTTCATTATATTTCCTCTTCTCACTTGATTGTCATTCATTGACATTCAATGCTATATTTATTATGCAAATAATGCATTTTTTTTTTCTTTTGTTCTAAAATTTCATGTCCTTTTGATGTTTGGAGGAATAAATATTATAGCTATTTTGGTGATACACAGCTTTTTAAACATTAGCTTGCAATATTATAAGGTGATTAAACAGACTGCAGTTCATTACTCATCCAGTTTATTAGAATGTCTACATGTGCATGATAACCCCACTGCAGCACATGCTGCAGGAAAAGCAATATTCTGGTCATTAACACGATAAGAGAAATCTCTTTAATAATCCCTCTGAGATGACTCTAAGTATTATTTGATTGTCCACAGGTAATGGTGTTTGAGAACTTTAAAAGAGCTTATTTCACTGCAGAAACTTGCACTCTTTGAAAGGCACGGGGTTGTTTTAATGTTTTGTTATATGTTGGTGCACTTTATGGAAATTTAAGACAAATTAATCCAGACTGTTTTTTTAAAGCTCAGACATGAGCCAAAACAAGAGCAAAACATATGGGCAATAGACATGATATCACAGCTGTTGGCTTGACAACTGGCCTCGTCTGAATGACCATCATGGCGGATGTGCGATCGCGAAGGGGATTGTGCTCCAGAAAATCCACAACTAATCCAATTCCAAGCAATTAAATGAAAACACAGGATTATTCCACTCAAGGTGTACCGTGCCAATCCCCTGCCATCATAACCTCACTACAAACAGTCTCAGTCAAGCGTCTAGAAACGCTGACGCAGGCACAGTAGCGACTCACCCAGACGGCCACAGACAGACACTCTCATCAGTGTGTACACACATACATTAGGATATAAAAAAAAACAAAAAAACAAAGCACTTTGAAGCACATGCACACACTCCGTTTGATAAGCGTGCGCACACACATTTGTTCGTTCAGCACTTTAAAGCAAACCATTAGTCGCTCAATCAGGCAGACCCCACAAGGGAGAGAGAGCTAATTAACGGCCGTATCGAAACGCCAAGCCTCGCACTTTATCAAGGTTTCGGGAAACACTATGGGCGTTCACTAATGCCATATTGTTCTCTCTCTCGGCTTGTCTGTCAGTCTCGCACCCTCTCTGTCTCCCCCCTATTATTACTGCCGAATAAATCTAATTTATGTTGAATAAAATAGAATGAATGTACTGGAAAATACAAAAAAAAACAAAAAAACGAGACGAACCAAAAACTAAATACTCTTCAACTGTTTGTCATTTAGGGAATTATCCTAAATAAAATAAATGAGCATTTAGATCCATGTGGCAGCGCTGCTGAACGGCAAAGGGAAGCAGGAACATAAAACCAGACAAGTGACTGCTTTAGAATTAAATGAGAAAGTGCCATTACTCATAAAAATGGACCCTGTAAATGTTCAAATGTTTATATTCCTCATTTCTTTTGCTAATGTATCAACATGTTTTAGGTGGAGCTAATCTGAACTGTGATTAGTTAGTAAAAATAATATCTCGCTCAAAAATGGAGCAGCATACAAAGATAGAGTAGCATGCAATAAGAATACTCCCCAAACTTTCCACCTCCTTAAAACAATGAATGTTGCAGAAAGTTGTTTTTTAGTTGCTAGGGGAGACCAAACCTCGTTGCCAGTTTGTTTGAAAAACTGATTATCGCGACTTTAAGTTTTAAAGGAAGGTCTTCTCAACAAAAACACCAATTTAGAGTTCTTTGATAGTTCATGTATATTTAATAGAAAGTGTGTCCAAATGCGCTCTATAAATAATTATTACTACGGGGTTGAACTCCCATATGCTGTGCAGCAGTGGATGTAGATGCCTATTTAGCTGGGAGTAGGAACAGAAAAATCCCAGAAAGGCCAATTAAAAAAATGTCCATGTGAAACTACAATGTAGTATAGAGAAGGGCAGGACTTTGGTGTGCCGTCTGTGCTATTTGAAAGCTCACAATATTAATTATTTGCAAATTTGCATTACGATAAAATAAATTATGTATAATATAATAAACATGCATGATGTGTGTTGAGCTAAGCAAGCACAAACAGAGCGAGCTCTACAGCAGCTTGTAGCGGCTGGATGAGTGTGCAGAGGGCACTTCATGAAATATGGGAGATCTCAGATCGATGAGACTCTCTAAATGAGATTTTAATTATTTCCTTTTTATCTGCACAACACAACTGAAACACATTGTGATCAAAGCATTTGAATGCAATTTACCCCACAGGGTGTAGCTTCCATGGCATCCATCTGTTATCCATCCAAATGTCACATGTGCATACAATGTCACAGCAGAAACAAGTCAGACTCTTAACGAATTTTAGTTTCACAGCCCAAAAAAGTCAAGGGGCAGCACATAGAAAATGGCAACAAGCAGCTAATGACAATATAATAGCGATGCTGCTCCCACTGCAGGGCCCACCCCGGCTACAGAGCAGCTTCAATGGAGAAGATGCTGCGGCAGGTGCAGCGAAACATTTCTGCGATGGCACAGGAATGGACACAAAAATAAATGTTAGAATGAGAAAAAGAGCAACAGTTGGCTGTTTTTTCTGTATGGAAATTAAAAGTCTGCTGTTTTCTGAGAGGAAATCAGGGACATACTTAGCAGGCAAGTTGATAAATGGAGAAAAATCAATGAATAACAACAGTGTACAAGCACAAAGTAAATTTTGCTAATGAAAAGCTGCAAAAATTATCCAGGAAATGTACAGAGATGCCCTCAACGGCCTAGTGTGACAGGGCAGCATATCTTCGTCTTTACTGGCCACCTATTGAGGGGTTTATGAGTTTGAGAAGTCTTATTAAAGCTCCTCATAGTTTTTTTAAATTCATGGATAAATGGTCAAATGAATCAACTGCCCCAAGACCATACTTAGTTAAGGTGAGACGTCGTGCATTAGCTGTAAAAGGTCTTTTACAGATTCATAGTCTATCTGGCAGCTCACAAGAATTGCAAACAAATCATAAGGTAAGAAAAACAAAACTTTTAAATACGTGTGTAGAAACACTGAGTTGCCATTGCACATAATTTACAATTCAACAGATGTGCCTGGTTGTTCTAGTAGACGACAACTGTAGCAAAACAACAACTCAAATTTCAGCAATGTGGAGATATATATTGCAATTATTTATTATATTTGATCTCCGTTCTGCTTCTCTGCATATTTATAATGTCCTAAAAAAAAAAAAGTGAACTAATTTCATGCAAAATTAAAATTGTTAATTTATTTCAAGGAGAGTTATGCTATTCTATCAGTAGCGACACCATATGATGCATATTTTTACAGACACACACAAATAGTCTGCTTCATTTTTGAGATTTTAGTCATACCAACGTCTGTATTGTGCTGTTGCTGACACTGAATCCATCAGACACAACATTTAGACTCAACTGTGCAGCAAAGAGTATAATATCTTTTATTCTTGTTGAATGATGCTCCATTTCCATCCACAGACATTATTCTGCCTCCCTGATTTGAACTAACTACAGCTACAACAACTTACTTGGTATGGATCCTACAGAGCATCTGTGCATGACTCATCTTTAGTTCCCCCTTTACATCACATGGAAAACAGATTTCATGAAACCTCATTGTTAAGCCAGTACATATTTAAAACTCAACTGGTTTTGAATAAATGAGTTTCTAATTAGGGTGCAGTAGTTGCTTGCAGAACCCACTTGAATCATTTTTTGGAGTCAGGAGTTTCTCAGCAGGAGTCCTGTATTCTGCCTGTGTGTTCAGCTGCATCTGTGAAAACCAAGCAGCTGGTGGCTCCTTTGGCTTGAAGGCCCATCGTCCTGGTTTGACATCTGCGCTTGTGAATGGATGTGAGCTGACTCCAAGTCGCCAAACACTGTCTGACCATTATACAGTGTAGCTGCACATGTCTCTGAGAAGCTCAGTGTGTGTATGAAACAGAGCCAATGTGCTCATAAACCAGTGGATGCTAGTAATTATGTACTCTGAGCTGGAATGAACATTTCTCTTTCAAATCAGTTTAGATTTGTGCAGTTTACTGCACAACAGCTCTGTCATAGTGCCCTTTCAGTAACCATCTATCTCTTTTAATTTCTAATTAGACAGAACTCTTTGTCATGGTTTTCAAACCATTCCTGAGCAAAGTTTGCAGTGTGGCAGAGAGCATAATCCTTCTGAAAGAGGCAATTACCATCAGGCAATATTGTTGAAATGGTGTCTGTGGTCTGTAGCAACATTTAGGTAGGTGGTACGTGTCAAAGGAACATTCACAAAAATGCCAGGACTCAGGTTTTCTCTGCAGAACATTGCCCAGAGCATCACACTGCCTCTGTCGGCTCAGGGCCTCCTGCTGCTGTCTCTTTTCTCTGCAACAACAGACATGTACCAAGCCATCCACACAATGCAAAAGACGATTGCAAACTCAGCACCCAGTGACAAAATTATCAACTTTTTGGACAAAACTTATCTTCTTTCTGTAAAAGAGTGTCGCAGTACTGTTTATTCACAGCACATTCAGTTCACCACACAGCAGCAGACACGTCGATGAGCTGCGTATGTGCAAACAGTGATCCAGTGATCCAGACGGAGGCTGTGAATCATGTAAAAGGAAAATAAGAAGTTTTGTTGCTTCTCGCTTTTTCTCTGAGTAATAATTACACATCAGTTGAAGCTACACGCTTTAACTCATGATTTTGTGAGGCAGTGTTGTGGTAAAGAATCAGGATTTTATCAGTGCAGAGCAGCAATTTGGAAGTTGTTTCGATGTATCTGCTGGTTAACATGTAGTCTAAGTCACTACTTCATACTCGCTCTGTTATCTGACAACAGAAACAGAAAAATGTGTAAATAAGAACAGTTTTAATGGGAATCTTACTGTATTACAAACCAGTTCATGTGAGCACAGGGAGTAGGAGAGAAGTAGACAGATGTAACGGGCTGACACTTGGCAGAATGCAAATTAAATGTAGTGACAACATGGATATGCTAATTACAACAAGACATTATTTAATGACATTAAGCACGTTTTCAAGCAGGATTTAGCTACTTTCCATCGGATGTAGTGGGCAACTCTTCAACTCCATCCATCCATCCATCCATCCATCCATTTTCTATACACCGCTCATTCCTCACTAGGTTCATGGGGGACTGGAGCCTATGCCAGGTGACTCAGGGCAAAAGGCAGGGGACATTTGCATCTGGATGTTGTGCCATTCCAAAGGGAAAAGGGTGGAGGTAGAAATGAATTAAGGGAGTCTTAGTGGACTATGAAATCCTCAACTATTTTATTTTTTTCCAAAGATACTACATGTTTGTTGTTGTTGTTCACTGTTAGAGAAGCTGTGAAAAGACACTGCTAACCGAAACAGACATTTTTTAAAGGAACAATTTTAATTAGAAAAGCTGGAGGGAAAAATACAAAAAAAAACCAAAAACATGATAAACTTTAAGTACATTTGAAGTAATATTAAATGACAAAACACAACAAAAGCAAAAATAACAAAAAATGACAGCTGATAAGTTGTGAGAACAATAACTTCATTTACTGGTCAATTTATTTGGTGTAACGGCATCGTTGTTAATATCGTCAGTTGTCTATTTAGGTCTATTGTTTATTATTGTTTCTATGTTTTATTGGAAAGGGCATTAAAATTAATAAGGGGGAAACGTTCAGCAGAGATAAACTTTAAAAAAAAAAAAACATGAGTGTGGATTTTTGTGCTTTGGAGGTTTCATTGCTCCCACTGTTTGCCAGTCTCCTAACCGACTGTTTCATGAACCTGAAGAACTGAATAGTTTCGCAGTCAGAACTGTGTGATCTCGCCATAAGACATTCTGTTGAATATATATCGAAGCCCAGCCCAGGGTCAGGAGATTTCCCAAGCAGGAGCAGCGGCTTACTTTACCCCGTCTGTAATCGGAAAAAAAAGTTTAAACAGGAATAATCTAATAAATCCAGTGTTCGTCTCGGGCAAGCCTCTGAAATAGAAGGACTTGAGGTGAGTAATTGCTTCAATCATCAGTGTGCTTCTGTGCTTTTAATGCTTTTATCAGAATATATGATTGCTGTGGTTACTAAAAAAAAAAAAAAGCTGAGCCGCATGTTGCCTGCCTTGATTCAAAATCTCACAGAGAGAAATCCGAAGACGATTCCCCAGGGAAATACACACCACTTCGAAAATGGCCACAAGTGGTAAAGGTTGCTCATAAATGACAAAACAAGGGAAGAGATGAAGCTGCGAGCTTCCCTAAAGTTGTTTGACTTAACTCAAGTGAACAAGGGAGCACAAATCAAGTGTATAGCTCAGAAAATACGATCTAAAAGGACATACTGATATCTCATCTATCAAAAGATTATACAGGGCGATGCAGCGCATTGCAGATTTAATTAAAATCCTCTTCTAATGACAACTAACTGTGACACATTCATTGTCTGACTGAGTATTTGTCAGAAATAGAGGCTCCATAGAAACATTGCCACTGAATAGATCTTTAAATTATCGAATCGACTTGGCCCACGTTTCCCACTTTCTCTTCCCAGTGGACTCGTTAATTATATGTGACAGTGTAGACAAGATCTTTCTGTTGCTTCAGAGTTCATTTGGCTGCCATTATCGGTAACATCAGTAGGATCCAGTGAGCCAGGGCCAGAGGCAGCCATGCATGCTGCACTCACCAGGCCTCCTCGCAGATGTTTCACAGGTGAGATTACAGATTCTCTCTCTTTCAGTATTAGCCTCTGCATTTCAAGCAGCCTAAACCCTTCCACCCCGCGGCCCACCTTTGTTCTCCTCTTGTCTTACTCCTCCTCTGTAGGTGAACTATGACTGTTTCGTTGTTCGAATCTGGAGATTGTCTGGAATGTTTTTCGGCTGAATCTATTTTTCAGTCATTCACTGCTGTAATATTTTTGCTGTCATTTTCCTTGGATTCCTGAGCAACGCTGATTGCATCTCCACCAGCTATTTCCTTTCCGTAACGTTCAATATGATTGATTTTTTTAAAGTCCAATTGCTTTGAATTTTTAAACAGTTTTTTTTTTTTTTTTTAATGACTTGTTTTGCCATCAAAGACAGCTCTCTTTTCGTCTTCTTATTTCTGTGTTCTAACTGAAGAGGCTGAAACCCAGCCAGAGTCTCCACAGCTTGTTTAAACATGCATAATTACAGCAATATGGAACACCTGAGGTACTAAAACACCTGTCCCTCATTTTTCCAGAGATTTATGGTTGCCTAAGACTGATAAATTGGACGCAGTAAATAACATTGTTCTCATAGGGTTCTATTGCCAACATTCTGAAATAATTTACCGTACATGAACCGTATTAATATGAAAAGAAATTTATTGCCCAAGTAGACCTGGGCAACTCTGCAATGTAATTCACATTTTTGAGTTACAGGTGACTACTAGCATGATCGGAGGTAGATAATTGAAAATTGTGTTGGGAACTTGAATGTGAAAGAACAGAACACACCATCTGTTTTTCTAACACTTAAACAGAGTAAGCAAAATTCTTGTACAAAAAATTCTTGAACAGCAACCAAACTGTTTAAAATGAGGAAGTATCCCAGCAGTTGGTTTGTATACACTGTGTTTAGTATGCATGTGTGGGTGAGTATAGTTGTAATGACCCAAAAGTCCATATGGTAACGGATTTCCTGACCCCTACACCCTCCCTGCCCTTCTCCGTTGCCTCAACATGACAGACGGAGGCTTCAAACTGGGAGGAAGCTCTTAATGAATACTTAGCGGATTATCCTTGATGAGGGTAATTTGTCTCTGACAGACTTCTGTGGGACGACAAAATGTCTCAGACACACAATCTGCTGGGATGATGATGATGGGGCAGGATGGGAGGGAGGAGGAAGGGAAGGAAACGAACAGAGCAGGACGGAGTGACGTAATAAAAACGGGTGGAGACTTACTCCTGATCCAGGACAGGAACACTAAATATGAACCATATCACAGTCATACACTTGGAAGACAATTGAAGGAGGTCTGGATATTGTAGTCACCCAGGACTTTATGCCCATTTGTTACGGGAAGAAAGTAAGAAAACATGAACACAGCAGGTGGTTGACAATCCATCCAGCTATTAGTGGCAGCACTGAGTACAGCCAGTAAGCAAGGAGACAATCGTGGTACTTAAAACTGAAAAGAGAAAAAAACAAACAAACAAAAAAAACCCCACGATATTTCTTTATATTTATTCTGTTTTAAATATAAATCCAACATGAATTATATATATATATAAAAGGTATAAATAAATAAAAGAAAGAAAGAAAGGAGAAAATAAAAGGAAAAGAAAGGACAGCAACTGATGGTGTCCAGTTGGTCCAAGTTTGAGATCATGAGCCTTTAATAGTCCCTTTCTTATATTTTCTCTTTCAGACAGAACGCTTCAAAGAACCTGTGTTGACTAAAGTGCTGCACATGCAGTCAGTCTGGCAACAAGAACATGCGCAAAGCAAGACAGGATAAGGACATTGTGGAATCAGTTGGTAAGAGACAGTAAAACAGTACAACATCCTATAAACAAGACAAAACAGGATGGCAACTTGTAATATACATTTCTGAAATAAATATAGAATACTAAAGTATAAGATAAGACCAAGCAAAGGCCACAAAAAACATGTAAGCTTCGAGATTTTTCTTTGAAAATGTCAACAGAGGAGGAACTTTTGATGGATATAGGAAACTGCTACTACCCACCAGCTGACTAAGTCAAGGTTGGTGTTTTTGTTTTATAAAGCATTGGTTGGCACACTTAAGATCAATCCTGTATGTCACAGTCTGCCGGTGCAGGGATGCTAATACAGGAGAAATACTTTTTGTTTTTGTGGTACCAGCCATGAGTTCTGCAGTAATAATCCAGCCTTGAGGAAATTAATGCAGTGTTCATGTCATTCAGAATCAATCTCAGTTTTCTCAACATTCTTCACTTTGAAGTAGCAGCCTTTCACCAGAGTTAATCCATAGTTCCTAGTTCAAAATAAAGAGTTGAGTCAAAGAAGACACTGAGATTCCTGCATGGACATGTAGGTTGACGGTCAGTGACCCTAAGTGGCAGCTAATGGTTGCTGTTTTGTTGGTGGGACTAAAAACAATCCCTTCTCTCTTTTTATTATTAAGCTGAAGACAGTTGTTGGTCATTCAGCAGGTTGACATGGGTGTGATGGAGGAGGAGTGATCAAGATTATCTTTGTAAAAATGAACATTTTTAAAGAGAAAAAAAATCCTGGCTGCCTTTGGTTTTATACCTGATTAAGTCACATTGAATCAGCTTATTGTCACATACATTACCTGATGATGCAGGACAAGACCAGGTTGCACAATATGAGGCCAAGCTAGTTCCTGACAGTAATGAGGCATCGGGGACAACACTGGGTGCATTGGGTCTGACAAGTGTTTTAGCCTCACAATATCCTGACAAATAGCTGCTTTTTCTGAATTTCTGCAAGCACACATTGTTGTTCCATACACAACATTTAAAACAGTAAAATAATTCATTGGAACCCCCTCCTCTTCATTTATGTACCATATGTAATTTATGACTTTATGATAATCTGACACAATGAAATCTGAAAAGAAAATATTACTGTATAGTCTAATAAGAAATGTGCTCTCAACCTGGGTAGCTCCCATAAGTTTTATGTTTCAGCATGTTTCCACGCCCTATTTCTATGTGAATTTTGAAGTATTCATTAGAAAATGTTTAGAGATGGCAAAAGTAATTACAGAAATAGTCCATATGTGCTTTACGACGATGCAAACACCTCGCTCAAGATCTGACATAGTGAAACGTTACATCACATGACTGTTCAGCTGTTTACACTTTTGTTGTCTTAATCCCCAGACAGCATGTAAAATACCAGCTGATCTGCAAGAATGATTACAACTTTCCTAACTGACAACTATTCTTTCAGCGGTTTTGTTTTGAGTTCCTCTACTCTGTTTATTACAGCCGCATGTAGCTTATCCCAACCTTCTGATGAGTCTATGCCGCCTAGTTTATTTGCTCCAAAGTAGTTTCTAGTCTACAAATTGGCATTTCCTTTTTTTTTCCCCTTCCCAAAACATTTTCTTCAGATTTGCTTTATAATTATCTTTTTTTTTTTTTTGCAGGGCAGGGGCTTGAAAAGGTTGTTCATAGTAGATCAAAGAAAGTTTAAAGTACTGCCTGTTTGAAATCCTCCCACAACATTTGAATGGGATTCAAATCTGGGTCCTTTTTTTCCTTATTTAGACCATCCCATCACAATCTGTGTCCTCCTTTTGAACCATTCCTTGGTGTGTTTTTTTTTTTTTTTTTTTTAAAGTAAAATCTAATGGTGGAAAAATGCTCCACTGAAAGTTAAAGGTGTTTTTTTCACAATTATCTTATAAAGTGCAGGAGTATTATCAGAGAACATGTATTTTAATGATCAGATAGATAGAATGACTCTGTGAATGCATCACCCTGCTGTAGTCAGTCAAGACTGGACAGGCCTCATCTCAACATTGCTTTCTGTCAGGGTTGGTGAACAACAACACAAAAAAGTTTAGGAAGCATTTTTTTCATCTTCATCTTTTGTATTTAAAGGCTTACCAAATCTTATTAATGTCAAATCTTAATCTAAAAAGTAATTAGTAACTGCAGAAGCAGCAGAAAATGGAAACAAACAGATAAAGTGAAAGTACCTTAAAAAAGACATAAGTGCTGTACTTAATTGGTTACTTTCCACCAATAACATCTAGAGTCAGTGCTGTCATTGTGGCTTTTTTTTTTTTTTCCCTAAGAACGCTTTGTTTTACTTGTTAAATGCATACAGTGGTGGGTAAAAACTATAAATTGCACTTCAAGAGATTCACAGTCACCCTCCAGTAACTGACAGGTTCAGGCGAGAACAATCAGACATTTCTCCATTGCCCTCTCTTGCCTTATAAAAACAGTGATTATCACATCTCCACTGAAGTTAACACGTACTGCTAATTGGTATTCAACTTTATATGACTCACTTGTGTCAAATAAATACGAGTGCCTACATTCCTTATGTGGAATTTGAATCAGTTAAAAGGGAGAAAAATAAAGCAAGCAGTAGGTAGAATAAAGAGACCGGCTCGCTTCGACACAGTCTGAGTTCTGTAAAACCCTTTGTTGGACATCTTCCCTGTCACATTCTCAGAGTAAAGGTCAGAGTTCGGCATCCCTGTGACTCACCATTACAGCAGTTAAAATGCGCTTACAGACATCCCGAGCACCACACTCGTCCTCATCCAGCTTGTCTTGCTCCCTGCCACTGAACCCCGATGTTAAGGGCTCCTCATTTAGACCAACACATCGACCATTTAGCTGAATCAAAAAGCACCAGCTCTCTTTCAGACAGGCTGGCTAATTGGGCTACTGTTGAAACCAGACCAGCGCGGCTGCCGAAGCGGCGAGAGAAACATGAAAAGATTGAGAGAGAGAGAGACAAGAGACGGGGGTCATCCACTAATAATCACGAGACTTGCAAAGCAGCAAGTACATCCTGAGAGTGAAAACTTGTCTGAGAGCCACTAAATATGTGTATTAGAGGGAATCATTCAGTGCAAGAGAGAGGGAAACAGAGAGAGATACAAAGTGTGGGAATGTGAAACAAAGAGAGAAGTGGCGGAGGAGAAAATCTTCATGACATAAAACAGAAAGCTTGATCAATGGATCCCTCAGTCACCTCGTTAATAAAGACCAGCGCTTTTATTAGACGCAGAGCCTTGCAATATTTATACCATGAATATTTCAGAGTCCCCGGCAGGAGCCCAGACATAGAGCGCAGCCTTTCTGCAGTGAAGACAGAGTCGCAGCTTTCCTTCCTACTCAGACGGCCAGAGGAAAATAGTTAAGGTCCTTCATCATACTTTCTTATTTCAGTGTAGTGCATTAAAAAAGTTAAAAAAGTCACAGAATTTCTTCAGAGTAACTATTCTGGGCTGTCACCGCACTAAAGCTGGGGACGCAGAGCAACAGGAGGTATGAAGGGACAGGAAAAGTGCACGTAACATATGATAAATATAAAATATAGAAAGGTTTCAACAAATTAAGTACAAATTGATAGAATCAGGTTGGATCTTTGCTTTCTGTTTTCCCACACAGGCTGACTGGCCGGTCCTCCTTGTAACATCAGCTTTGCACTTGAAGAAGGAAATATTTGATCCACTTCGAAACAGGGCTTACACATTAAGATAATGAACAACACCACAAGGAAAATTAGCTACTTCTGTCACTTATTCAGCAAAAATATTCATAGATTCAATATGCAGAAGCCAGTGTTGCCCTCTTTAGCAGAAATAACTCTGTGTAGGTGTTCAACAGATAGCTTACCAGTCTCTGAAAGCAGTTTGCTGACACGTCTGACCACACTTTAATGAGAAATTGATTGATTTAGAAAATGCTTAGGAGTTCTCTTGTATGTATAGAACATTTCAAATCTGGCCTTTGACTAAGCCATTCTATAACCCTCCATCTCTTCTTTTTGCGCCAGTCCTTGGTGGATTTGCTGTGTGTTTAGGATTATTGTCCTGTCGAAAAGTCAATTTCCAATTCAACTACAAGTGCACGTTGCCTTCTCACAGGCTTTGATATGATGTAGGATTCACAGTTGAATCAGTGACTGCAAGCTGTCCAATTCCTGAGGCAGCGAACCTCAAACCGTTACATATCCACCACCATGTTTCACAACTCGTATGAGGCTCTTCTCCTGTCTTTGGTCTGATTCAAACATGTGTACTGTTACAAAGGCCAAACAACACTACCTTTGATGTTTCTGACATTATTACAAAAGGCCTGCTCATTGCCTCTGTGGTCATTTTAAAGTGTAATTTTGCTCTAATGTTCTAATTGGACAGCACAAACTTCTTTCCTGGCATGGTTCCCATGCAGGTCAAATATGTCTTTCTGATCATAGATGCAGCACTTTGACACCTGTGATGAAATTTTTGGTTTTTAGGAGGTTTTTTTTTTGTATCAGACAGTCTGCTGTAGGACGGATTCTGCTGAGGAGGTCAATCCTGGACAGTTGTCTGAAATCGATGCTACTTGTAGATGATTTTGAATGCAGTGGAATGATAGATTTCAGATCATTTGGAAATCTTTTAAAACCCCTCTACATACTAGCAACCCTTTTTCTCTGAAAGTCTTAAAGCGATCTTTATATCTTGCCACGGTGACACCACACACTCGAATAGCAAAGAGAGCAGTAGACCCTGGATGTTAGAGGTTTAAATAAGACAAGTTTCACCCCTCACTCTTGAAGGAGGTTCAACTCACTCACACCGAATCTGAGCTCCCCCGTCCTAATTTTATCAATTTGAAGGTGTCATAAATGTATTCACTTTTCATGTGGCTGATCTGTTCTTTTAATTTATTTCAATCATGAAAATGACCACAAAAATTTCACTTTTATCTTCATCAGTAGGCATCGCTTCAAAGAGGATAAAATGTTCATTTGTCCAAATCTGTCAAGAAAATCCCTCAACAATTTCAATGAGATGTACTTATTTTTCCACATGAATGTAAGTCTAATGGTTTGAAACAGACCCATGGAAAACCTACCGTAACTTCAAATTCATTAATTTATTCTCAACCACAAGAGACCAGACTGGAAAGGGAGCGGAGGACAGCTCTAGCCAATCCAAGCAGATGCGAGAATAACAAGACTAGATCCTAAATGTGGCTGACTGAACAGACCCTAATTGAGAGAGAGCACCAGCACTGACAGTAGCATGATGCAAGACTAATTAGCTTCACAGTTCACATTCCCAGGTTCCGACCTGTGCTGTACAAGGTGTCACAGAAATGTCATAACGTAGATCCGATGTAGTAAAACTACAGCAAGAGCTTGTGCAGGGAAGTGAATTGGGGACTGAGCCAGACATGAGAACTACATGTGCAATTGCCAGCAGATTAACATAATAAAATGCAAGTCTCCAAGGGGCCTCTAATGCTGGACTTAAAGATTTGTGTCCCCCTGCAGTGGCTTACAGTGTTAAACACAAGGTCAAGCTCCCTATCAGTGTCTTCTGTGCTGGCAGGATGCTGTTAATTGGTCCTTGTACTGGCCGAAGTCTTGGCTATTACTCTCATTCTATCCAACTTCATTCTGGAGGCTTCTGGACAGTACCGAGAACAAGGACATGAACAGCAAACTTGTTGTCACAAAAATTCTTTGGAGTTGTTACCAGAGACTGGAGAGAGAGCGTGTATATGACAACACTTTGATGATGATATTATTCACATGATTGGGAAATATGAGGAATGAAAGAGGTAAATATGAGGATGCATAATTTAAGGATGCGTATCACTGGCCCCAGTGGGTCAGACATTCCTTGAAACCTTTCATAGCCTTTCAGAACACAAAGTATTCCAAAATGACTTTTTTAAACACAGTAGGATAGGTACAGTTAGAAACATAATTCTTGTAAAATACATGTATTTGGCCCAATGTATTGGAAAAAGGGTGTCATAATTGAAGAAGAAAACTGAGAAGCAATGGCAATCGGTAGAGATGTCTTGGTCACATCGTCAATCAGCCACAACATTTAAACCAAAGACAGGTGACATGTGTAACATCAATAATCCTTTTACAGTGTAATGTCATGTTGTGAAACTTTGGGTCCTGCCATTCTTGTGGATGTTTTTTTTGACACATACCATCTACTGAAACATTTATGCAGACCAAGCACCACCCCTCCAATACCACCTGCACTCTTCAATGCCTCTCCCCAAGGAGGATGATACGCTTCACCACACTGCAGTAAGTGCTCAGGCTCAAGGAGCATGACAAAGAGTTCAAGGCATTGAGTCGAGTGCCAACCCCCCCAGAACCCAATCTAATTGAGCATCTGTGGGTTGTGTAAGAACAATTCTGCTCTACAAAGGCCCCACCCTACAATACACAGGACCCAAAGGATCTGCTGCAATTGTTCTGGTTTCAAATACGACAGGACACCTCCTGAGGCCTCTGCAGACCAATGGGTCAAAACTGTTTGATCCCATTAAAGAGACCTATATATTATTGCTGATTAGTGTATGATGGCGGATGACGATGGCTGTTATCCTGGAGTATTTTGGATGTATTAGACATATCCTGGGAAAACTTAGTTTGTCACCTCTCCCTCCCAGGATGGACACCCATGCCATGTATACATAATTTCTGAACAACTATCAAG
>NW_007577757.1:781674-795673 GCF_000690725.1 Stegastes partitus | reverse complement strand
GCTTAGAATTGTGGCACTGACACTTTAAGGAAATGGTAGGAAAAATTGAGTCTTTGGAAAAACAACAGGGTGTTGTTCTAAGGTGGTTTAAAATGTTATGGTGGCATGCATGACTTTGCAAAATTATCTTGACCAAGTGCACTGGGAGAGGGCAAAATCAGTGGCCAATTAGGATTCTGACCTCATATGAGGAAAACAACAGCAATATATAGGGTTGTTTTGCTTTTTCCGGGAGTTTTCTTCCTGATACTTTAAACTTTGCTTTTCTGTTCAATTTGCAATGTGAACTTTCACTGAGTGAAATATTCAAACCAAAGACGCAGGGCTCTTTATAGCTGCACTGTTCTGTTACAAACATTACAGAGGTGCTTTTTATACACTTTTCCCTAAAATTCAGTCTGACGTGTTTGGTAACTTTTGAAACCTGAGGGACCTCCACGAGAATGTAAATCAAAGTTTTGTCTGTTCAAACAAAGCTTGGCTGTGGGGTGTGTTTCTACCAACTTGAAGAGGTTAAAGGGAAGGTTCAGATTCTTTGAAGTGGGGTTGAATGAGGTACTTATCCATAGTCAGTGTATTACCAACAGTAGATGACAGTTGGTACGCCTCCAGTCTGGAGAAGCAGCAAGGGAGACCAACACAGATGATAAGCAATGAACGGATGGGGGCGGCAGCAATAGTCTATAAAGAAATCCCCTTGCTCGACAATACAAAAAGACAGTTTGAATACATTGAATTTGTAGAGGTAGTAAAAGTGTACATACTATTATTACTGATCCAATATTGACCCAAACACAGTTTCAGAAGCTAAATAACCATGTCAGCTTGGTTATGACATGGGCTGACTTGGCTTATGATCAAAAACATTTGAGTTGACAACTTTGCCTACAGCCAAACATCAGACAAGTGAAACAACACAAGACATAGCAAACCAGCTAATGTTACTCTCTAGTTCCACAGCAAGATCAGCATCTGTCTTGTAGAGTTTTATTTCACAAAGCTCCAGCCAATGACTTAAAGCCAGCCTGAGATTTACTCTTGTTCAGATTCTTGCTTGGTCACTTTCACTTTTTCTCTTCTGAGCTTCCTTTGTCCATTTTTTTCTTTTCCTCCTCTGCCATGATGTCCGTACTGAGAATACTGAGCTGCCTTCTTCTTACACCTGGATAAACCCATAGTTGTTGGTGTGTGGCGTAGTGCTGTAAAGTGTTTGGTGGTGCAGGAGCGAGCGCTCAGTGCATGGACTGTGAACCAAAGACATACCGTTCTCACTATTAGTCAGTGTACTATCAAAATGATTTTGAAGCGGATATTTTTAGAGAAAATACTTTAATGACACTGTTAAAAAACAAAACAAAACAGGATTTTACTGTGGATAAACAAATCGTGATGTGTTGGGCTAAAGGTTTTTTATTTCCTTTTTTTTTTTAATAACTACCAATCACAAGCAACATGGTACAGTTGTTTTAGAAGTACTGTATGTTTTACACTTTCCTCCTCAGATTTTTGCCAGTTTCTGAGAAAGTGCAGACTCCACCATTCCCTGTTCTTACTACATGCTGCCATCACAGCTGCTTAATTGCACAGTCACCTCTAAAGGTTACTGTGGTTGTGATTTTTTTCTTAAAAATTTATTTTATTCTACTTTGGGGGGAAAATTACTCGACAAATTACATTGATATAGACAAAATTATTTCAGTTCTCTTGAGACACATGAACTAAACACGTATTCAGTATTTATCTCATCATGTATTTAACCTTGTACTGTACTGTTGTGGCATTTAGGTATAATTCAGAGTGCACTGTGATGAGGTTATGAAAGTTTTACTAGATCTGAGGCCGTATTCAGTGAACATCCTGAGGCTAAAAGTAGCTCAAAAGAGCCTGAGTGAGGAGAAGCGCCTAAAGATAAGGGGCGTGTCAGTCTTTACTTTAAGACTCCTAAGTTTTTGGTTTGAGAGTAACTAAGAAAGTTTCTTAGTCTTAAAAGTAGCTGCTATGTCTGAGGGTGCTGGAGGCAGTCCAGAGAACTCCTAAGCTACTGGTTCCAGTCAATAATGTGCTGCAAGGTAATGCTTCTTATCTCAACATTGTTTTGTTATAATAGAATGATAATGGACCTTCAATCCATATTTCGATGGTCGCCGTTTTTTTTTTAACCTGCTAAGGGGACACTAGGAAGAATTTTAAATTTGTGGTTGCATCATTTTGTTTTATGCCAGATACAATGTACTTACAAAGTCACTTTTTATGTTGTATGGATTATATTCAATCTTTGACAGAGTTCATAGATGATCAATTGTTTCAATGAAGTATATTATCAATCTATTTTCTCTTCCTCTGTATAATGGATACCTTATTTCTGAAAAAAGCATTTGCAATAAATGAAAAAAAAAAATGGCACATTTATTACAGTATTAAAAGAGGCACATTTACTTTCTCGGTGTACTTAACCTTGTGTGTGCCTTTACATTAAAATGATGGCATTCAATTATGATTTAGTTGGAAGTGTTATGGAAATGTGACTCCTTCTGAACTGCTAATATAGGAGTCACATTTACAGAGTGGGTTATTCAAACACGAGACCACTATGTAAAATTGACATTATATGTATATAGTGAGGTGCACGTTTGAATACACAATGGTAAATGGAATTTCGGCTTCTCCCCTTTGCGGTTTACAAAGTGCTCTACAGCTTCTGCTTCTCATTCACACTCACACACTAATGCTATGCAAGGTGCTCACTTCTCTTGGGAGCAACTTTCCCAAGGGCACTCAAGCCCATGGATGGGAGGAGCAGGGGATTGAACCGGCAACCCTGAGCCATAGCTGTCCAAAAGGCCTCTTCTGCATATATAGGAAACGGTCCTCTTCAGGGTCCCAGGAGATGTTTTAGGGTGTAAAAATTACATTAAGTTTCCTTTTCAGAGCAAAGACAAAAACTGTGTGTTGAGTCCGAGTACAAGAGACAAGTCAGCAACAGCTACTTCTCTAGGTTCTTCAATCAGCTGATGCACATCATCAAGTATATAAAGACACTATATTGTTACTACTGTCGTCTATACAAAAAAAAACATCCTTTAGTTTTTAAAGAAGTGTTTAATAATCACTCATCTCATTTAAGAGCCTATTGTACACTGAACAAACCTATGAATGCAACACTTTTTGCCCCCATTTTTCATGAGCTGAACTCAAAGATCTAAGACCTTTTCTATGTACACAAAAGGCCTATTTCTGTCAAATATTGTTCACAAATTTGTCTAAATCTGTGTTAGTGAGCACATCTCTTCCTTGCTGACACAATCCATCCACCTCACAGGTGTGGCATATCAAGACAGCATGATTATTGCACAGGTGTGCCTTAGGCTCGCCACAATAAAAGACCACTCTAGAATGTGGAGTTTTATCACACAGCACAATGGCACAGATATCGCAAGTTTTGAGGGAGTGTGCAATTGGCATGCTGACTGCAGAAATGTCCACCAGAGCTTTTGCCCATGAATTAAATGTTCATGTCTCTAGCATAAGCCGTCTGCCAAAGGCGTTTCAGAGAATTTGGCAGTACATCCAACTGGCCTCACAACTGCAGACCATGTGTAACCACACCAGCCCAGGACCTCCACATCCAGCATCTTCACCTCCTAGATCATCTGAGACCAGCCACCCGGACAGCTGCTGCAACAATCGGTTTGCATAACCCAAGAATGTCTGCACAAACTGTCAGAAACTGTCTCTGGGAGGCTCATCTGCATGCTCGTTGTCCTCAACAGGGTCCCGGCCTGACTGGACTGCAGCTTGTCGTTGTAACCGACTTCAGTGGACAAATGCTCACATTCGATGGCGTCTGGCCCTTTGGAGAGATGTTCTCTTCACAGATGAATCCTGGTTTTCACTGTGCTGGGCAGATGGCAGACGTGGCGTCATGTGGGTGAGCGGTTTGCTAATGTCAGTGTTGTGAATTGAGTTGCCCATGGTGATGGTGGGGTTATGGTAAGGGCAGGCGTATGTTATGGACAACAAACACAGGTTCATTTTATTGCTGGCATTTTGAATGCACAGAGATACTGTGATGAGATCCTGAGGCCTATTGTTGCGCCATTCATCCATGACCATCCCCTCATGTTGCAGCATGATAATGCACGGTCCCATGTTGCAAGGGTCTATACACGATTCCTGGAACCTGAAACCATCCCAGTTCTTGCATGGCCAGCAAACTCACCAGACATGTCGCCTATTGTGCATGTTTAGGATGCTCTGGATCTGCGTATACAACGGCGTGTTCCAGCTTCTGCCAATATCCAGCAACTTCCCACAGCCATTGAAGAGGAGCGGCCCAGTATTCCACAGGCCACAATCAACAACCTGATCAACTCTATGTGAAGCAGATGTGTTGCACTGCGTGAGGCAAATGATTGTCACACCAGATACTGACTGGTTTTCATACAGTTAAACTTTACATTTACAGTGGCCTTTTATTGTGGCCAGCCTAGGGCACACCTGGGCAACAATCATGCTGTCTAATCAACATCTTGATATGCCACACCGGTGAGGTGGATGGATTGTGTCAGCAAAGAAGAGATGTGCTCACGAACACAGATTTAGACAAATTTGTGAACAATATTTGAGAGAAATAGGCCTTTTGTGTACATAGAAAAAGTCTTAGTGCTTTGAGTTCAGCTCATGAAAAATGGGAGCAAAAACAAAAGTGTTGCATTTGTACTTTTGTTCAGTGCACATTCATTCTTCCCTAATTCACCATATTGTGTATGTGCGTTTTTAATTACGTCAGATGAATAATTATCATTACTTTCCCCTTTTCTCCGTCTTCCCCCACTTTCTTCCTAAAGTGTAGAAAACGCCTTAAAGATAATCACGAGAAAAATAGGCTGACACAAAGTTTCTTATCTCACTCTTTATGCAAAGTAACCGAAAGCTTTTCTAGGCTTTGCGGTAAATGGACTGTGGTGAGGGTGAGAGCGCTCTCAAGTCCCACGGCCAATCTCTGGCCGCTCCTTCACCTCCTCCTCATCAGTATTCACCTCCTCTCCTCTCCTCCTCTTCATTCTCTGTGGACCCAAGAACAACCTGCAAGCCTGACCGCTTCACTTAGAGCAGAGTCCTCGAAGGACCAACTGCCGTTTAAGGCCCAAATGGACGGATGTAACAGTCTCTCCAACTTAGTTCCTTCTTTATCTCCTTTCTTCCCAATTTCTCTTCATTAATCTCTTCTCTCACTTTCCTTATACCCCCCCACTGTTCCTCCTTCACCTCTTTCACTCCCTTTCCCTCTCCCTGTGGACCGTTTCAGGCCTGTTTAGGTATGCATCATCAAGTGCACATTTAGAGATGTCAGAGAATTGATTGTTCCTCTGTCGCCTTCATCTCCACCTTCTACTCCTTGGCTTGTACTCACATCTCGCTATTCTCTGCAAAAGGCAGACTCCCTAGATTTTTTTATTTTTTATTTTTTTATTCATCGCTCTCATTTCCCAGAATCCCCTGGGGCGTGACAGTCACTGCTGACATCTGTGACACCCTCCACGGTCTCCATGCCTAGAGAAATGAGCTGACATGTGCGTGTGTGTGCGTGTGTGTGTGTGAGACTGAGAGAGAGTCTGTGTAGTTGAACATGTATTATTTTGAGTTTGGATTTATGAAGCAGAGAGTTATATGAAGTTATCTGTGCATACCTGTGAGTCAGATCATGTAAATGTATATGCACGCTTCTGTTTGCATAGTGATGTATTCCCCACCCTATTTGTGTATTCTTTAATTCAAACACTTGCACATGTGTGAGTGTGATCTCTGTGTCTGCCTTGCTTGGTGGATCTGAGTGTGTGTGTTGCCCTGCAGTTCTTGGCTTTTTCAACTTTCTTCAAGGTTTGGGGAAAAGACTAAATTGAAGCAATGTGCCTTTGTGGAGGACGGACAAAGAGTTTGCTCTGTGTCTTCAGCTGTTCAAACAGGTTAAAACAGAGAGCCAAGTTGACAGTCTGAGCTAAAGCATTAGCAGTAGATCACTAGAGCGTGAGATGCGAACCTTCAAGTGATTGTACACTCACTTTCAAAATGCCGATGTCCATTTTTATTTCATCACGTTTGAGCACAGTGCACATTCTCAATTTACTGCGTGGAATAAATTTCCATTATCTACCACCCTCAGCCTCTTCCTCATTTAATTGCTGTGTGCAGGAGATGACGGCACAATTAGTTTTAAGAGGAAAAATGGAAAGAAATACAAATTGGGCATTTTAGAGAATAGCTGCCGCGCGATGTACAGTACCTGCTATTTTGTGAATTTTGAAATCTAGCTGGTCTGTAATTACAATTATGTTCATCGTCATCACTGCAAAAAATAAGTATAATTTGAAAATCATTTCAGTAATGACCATAATTTCTATCGGTCGCAATAACATTTTTACCAACGAAGTGGATCTGGGAACATGGTGTCTTGGCTGTTAAGAAGTCAGACAG
Source organism: Stegastes partitus (assembly GCF_000690725.1). NCBI lineage: Eukaryota > Metazoa > Chordata > Actinopteri > Pomacentridae > Stegastes > Stegastes partitus. The sequence goes on along the minus strand of NW_007577757.1, from coordinate 789,199 downwards.
AGGAAGAAACGTAAGTGGTCCAATCAGCTTTTTTTTAGAGGTAAAGTCAAGAGTGAGCTTAAATTCAGCATATGTAACAATCCTAATCATGTTAACCATGAGGGCACCAGTTTTTTTTGTTTTGTTTTTTTGTTTTGTTTTTTGTTTTTTGTTTTGTTACAAAAGAGGAAGAAATGGAATGAAAAAGATTTCCCTGGCTCTGTTGGATTGAATCCAGCTGATAGATTTTGATTATTCTTTCATGACGGATGTTATATCATAGCTAAATCTGCTCTTATATTACACTTATTCATACATACATCATTTATATATATATGGTCATTTGAGCATTTTTCAAACTGCCACACACAGTCACCAATTTTAACTTGAAAAACAATGATTTGGCTCCAGGGCTTGTATGAATTTTTAACAACAGTTGGTGAGGTCAAGGGAAGTTTGGAACCAGCATAAGCGATTGTGTGAAAGGGCTAATATTGCTTTCTGTATTGAAAGTCATGCTTTTTAAGAACACAGAGAGAGGGGAAACATAAAGAATATGAGCACAAAGGGAAATAGCAAAAGCTCCTGAGACCAAACATGCACTTCAGGCCCAGTAAGCATCAGCTTGACTTTAGACTGGTGGCAATTTTGCAGAAACAAGTATGCACTGTGTCCAGGTAAATGGCTCTGTGCTAGACAGAAGGTAATAGAAAATACTATACACGTCCTTTTCATTCCTCTACAAAACATTTGTCTTTCCACCGAAGGTTCCTTAACTTTCTATATTTCAAATATTAATGCAATATCGTTGTGTTTTCATTTTCTAAGCTTTGGGGAAAACAAAAGTTCACCGCTATAATGTGAAAATTAGTCATCTATACACTTTACAATAATACATATTTCTACTCCACAAGTATTCTGTAGAACATTAAATAATATCTTTAGTCAAATGGAACTTGGCGGTCGACCAAGTTGCTGATGTGCTCACAATGACTTCATCGGTTGCTGACATTTCTGGATTTAAAAAGTAGTCCTTACTCAAAAAAAAATGTATTCAATGCTTAGATTTAAATTAAATTGATTCATTGCACATTTCCCAGCAAAGACTATTTCAGTGTATTGACTCAAAGACATTCAAGTACAGGGGGAAAAAAAAAGCTATTCACTGCCAGAAACAATGCACCGCAGCTTTTCAATTAATAATTACAATTCAGTATTTTCATCCTTGAGTGATCAGTGCACAAAGATGCTCTCAGAATCATTCTCTGAGAGTGTGGCTGTATCACTTGACAGGTAGGTGTTCAGAGTGTATATGCACTGTCTCTGCTGTGTGTCAGTAAGAATACTAAATAGCACTTGTTTGTGTTGGTGTGAAATTCTGCGTCTTTTGGCAGTGGCTGCCAGCGAGGAGAGTGTGATGGACACACACCTCCTCTGATAGGCAGGCTGCCATGTGTGACTGTGACTGTGTGCCTCCTGCTTATTTAGCTGGACTTATCACAAACAACACTTACTCACAAACACGTATACACACAAACCAATGTATAAACACACACACACACACAAGTTCAAGTTTAATTTTATTTGTCTCCCAAGAGGTGATTTGTTGCACAGCAAGAGAATACACCTGTACACCTAATGGGACGTACAGTGAGGCATACAAATATATGCATGTCTTCTTCTTGTAGACAACATAAAATGTTATTGTGAATTTTGATTTTCAATACCCAACAAAAATATTTATGCGTTCATGATTTCCAGTAATAAAATATTCAGTCTGAAAATGCTCAAAACAACATAGTTACCAATAAGTGCAAAAACGCAAAACATGTCCCAGGTAACGGGTTTATTTGTGTCATTCCACCATTTTCCATATCTGATCCACAGACAAGTTTGGGCTGTAGGACGAAGCAAGCAGAGTCTCCATCACTGCAGTGATACCTGATTAGTAACCTTGTCTATGATACTACAATATGCACAGGAATGTCACTGTCTGGGTGTCTTTTGTTTGTTTGTGTGTTTGTGGTTTGTTTTTACCATGAAATCTGTGCAGGAAATTCCATCAAACAGAATATATGTTTGTTGCTATTGAAATAAAGGCTATAATCCAAAAGAAAACAAACAAACAAACAAAAAGAATTCACCTAAAAACTTTTTTTCTTTTCTGCTTTGTCAGCTGCCCTGCAGTAAACTTTAACTTTGGAAAAACAGACAGTAAAAGTCAAAAGCCTCTGCTGCATGAAATATATTTGACTTTAGTAAAACTTCAATAAGCCTTCCTGTCTTGGAGGCTGTCTGGGCTTCATGTGGACCAGAGACCACTAAAGATGGAGCCATCAACCTACAGATGGTGGGACACCTTCACATATCACTTTTGAGCTTATGTTTCCTGCTATAAAGTCCACTTTAACACAATCATACAATTTTGTTTGAACGTTTTTTGGGTTCTTTTGTTTTTTTTGTAAAGCCAACATCAGTGCTTTTTGATTGAAGAACTGACCTATGTGATATCAGAGTACTGTGTAAAATTACCACCTGAAGCACATTTTATGTGTCACAAGCACACATTTTAAACTTTTTGCATGTCATTTAACACCATTGAAATTACAACATCAGTGATCCTAAAAAACACTAGCATGAGATGGTTAGCTGATTAGAGAGATAGTCAGCAGTTTAGGGGTCAGGTGTCATTCATCCCTTAGGCAGTACATGATGTCAAATCCATCCATCCATCCATTATCTAGACACCACTTAATCCTCACTAGGGTCGTGGGGGGGCTGGAGTCTATCCCAGCCGACTTAGGGTGAAGGCAGGGGACACCCTGGACAGGTCACCAGTCTATCACAGGGCTACACTTAGAGACAGACAACCAAGCACACTCACATTCACACCTACAGACAATTTAGAATCACCAATTAACCTCAACATGTTTTTGGACTGTGTGGGAGGAAGCCGGAGAACCCAGAGAGAACCCACGCTGCACGGGGAGAACATGCAAACTCCACGCGAACAGGCGACCTTCTCCCTGAGAGGTAACAGTGCTACCAACTGCACCACCTTGCAGCCTATGATGTCAAATGACATGCGAAAACCAAAAATGTTATATAAAGAAGAACCTATTCACAAAGTATCAGATGACACAACATAAATGATGGCATCCATTGTTTGTCCAAACCAAACATAAAGAAATTGTACAAATCCACAACAAATCATTCATCTTACAGATCTGACCAATATTTATCAATAGCAAGATTGTTTAATCATAAAATGACTGTTATTCCTACTGTTATTTGCTGAACTTCCTCATTCCCACAGACTCTGTCATCTTTTAAAGGAAGCACAACTGATTGCATTTAACCCACGCATCTCTTTGGTCACCATCAGTGTAACTGCATTTAGTTCCACTGTGCCACCAAAGTAATGGCCAGTGATAATCACTTGCTGGATTCATAAACAGGACATAAGACTACCTTACATGTAACATGTATATTCAAGGCTGACCTATGACATACTTCGAGTCTTGAATTTGGGTTTACTGTAATTTTTTAATGAAGCATATTCTCTGGTAACTCATCAGTAGTTTTGGTTTTATTTGGATATTTTTATGCTTCTGAAACATTTTATATCCAACTAACTATTATACTTAAACACCTTTTTACTGAAACTGGCTCTGACAGTATCCGGCCCATCACCTCTATAAACTTTTATTACGCTATCATCGACTTTATACCTCCCTGATAGCATAATAAAAGACACCTAGACAGAACAGAGTTATGTTAAATAAGGTTAGAACCAGATATGTATCAAACAAAGTGCAATAGTGAATTTTGCAGGGAGAGTTAAGTACTTACCACATGGGTGAAAATGCACTCAGAAGCAGAGTCATCACTTCAGCTCATGGCTGCCCTACCACTGCTGAACATCATTCCCCAGCTCACTTTCCCACATTTCATGTCTGTCTCTACTGTAACTATGTAGGAAAGGCAAAACGCCAAAAAATTATTTTAAAAAAACAACCTTGAGATTCACCAACTCCATACAGGCAGCCAGAACATGTCCACAAGCTATCAGCACTAACTAGTTTCAGTCTACTGTTGTAAACCCCCAAGAAAAGTCTGTATTGAAGACAGTAGCACAGAGCTGGTATCCCCAGTACGTGAGTCAAGCAAACAGGTTGGCAGTGGTACAGAATAATGTCAGCAGTGAGTGCATCAGGGCTTTTACAGCTACTGCAGGGTAGTAAAGTAAGCTACACTTTGTATCTATTAGAAGTTAGTAGGCAGCAGAAGGTGAGAACTTTTGTTCCTAAATAAGATGAGCTGTTTTCTAGAAGCACTGTTTACCGTTGCATCGCAGTGTGGAATAGACTCACAAAGGACCTAAGTGTCCAGAATTAATGAGTTGGACTGCGAGCATTACAGTTATAGTTTATAACAGTTTTGTGGAAGATGTTATTTATTTTTCTTTGTCAGCTTAATATTGGAGCCATAAACAGACATGAATTGGGAGGAGATGTGAATGTATGCAGCATATTTATTGGAGGACCACAAAGACAAATATCGGATACATATGCAGATCAGAACAGTGGAGGGCTCATCAGACAGTATCTGACACCTCACATGCACATCATTCCGAATTTGAATGCTTCCTTGAGGCGAGCGCAACAGAGCACCCCGATCAAGACCGTGGTTATAAAATCTTTCAGCCCAATCTCTGTACACTCTTGATTGATTTACATACTTGACTTACTTATTACTTAGACCATTGGTACCTTCTGTTTTTCTTGTGTTTTCATATGATTCTTACTGTATTTTTATATTGATATTTGACCTCACATTTCTGGGCAATAAAGCCTGACATTTTACTCTAAGTGTTCTGTTTAAAACATTAAGTCGTTTTCCGCTGCAGAAACTTGCAGGCCGTTTTAAGGCAGCCCCAACCTTTGTGCATGTTCCATCCACATAAACCTTCCCTGCAGAAGCTCTTTCAGGGCCATTTTTAAGGATGAAAATGCACTTAGCTCAGAGTATGTGCTTCTCTGTGGCCTTGGACTGCTGAACAACGTTGGATGCAGATTGATTAAAAGCACCTGACTGGTTAAACTTAGAGAGGACAACGAGCATTCTTTTTTTTGCCCTTTCGATGTCCTCGTCTAGTTGCAGATTTTTCTGTCTAATATTGCCATCGACAATATATAATTTGCCATATAGAACTTTCCTTCAAGCTCACACAACTGGAGTTACGGCCAATAAATCTAATTTGTCATTGTTTTGGCACACTCATAACCGGCATCGTGGTCGAAGCTTATCCTACACCAACGTGAAAACAGAGGGATTTTTGAGCAATCAATCACCTCGTGTCAAAGTTCTGTGTTGTCCAGTTGGTACATTTACTGAAAATCAATGTAATAAAGTACAAAATCCCACAGTATGTGGTAAACACAAGCTTGACTTTCTGCTTTCTTGATTATTGCAGCATCTTATTTTGTTTCCAGTCAAAACACTGCAGTTGGTTCAGAGTTCAGCTGCTATGTTCCTCAAACTAATAAGAAATGGCATATAAAGCTTTTCTCCATTGGTTGCTTTAAATTCCAAATGCATTTTTGGACTCATTTAATCACCTGGAAGTCTTAATATGACACGGCACATTCTTATATCTGTGACTTGTCGAGTCCTTAGCCCATGACTGCATGGCTCAGATACCCAGACCATCCATAATTTCAAACTGGAAACTCCAGTTATCTTTCGGCACAGCCCATGCTATTGAGTTATAAAAAGGGTCCTCAAACATATCTGTGTTTCCTGCCTTTTCCAAGGTAAACATGGTTATTATTATTATTTATGACTCCGATGATGTGTCTTCTTCCCTCCAGTCATGTCAGTTATTCTCCTGTCTTTATGATGTGGTATTTTAATTGCCTTTTGGATCGCTCCGTCATGACACCTATGTTTACAGGTCTTGTAGCTTTTTACCTCACTTCACACAGTTTTTTTTTTTTGTTTGTTTGTTTCATTTTGGTAGTTCAGGAGTTTATAAAAAGATTTTTAATAGCATATATCAAGCTTTGAAAGCCAAATAGCAGCATATTTCGACTGACACTGCTGATGCCAGAATATCTGATCATTTATACAGCAAAGAAGTACATTGTTTCCTCTAGAAACTTAATTTCGCCAGGGTGGAACAGCTTCTGAAATAACATTTAGGCCGCCTTGGGACATAAAACTCAACAGAACCCAGCAAAATGCATAATAATGACAGCAATGATGTGAACAACATGAGCACATTTGTGCATTGTGGAATCACTTCAGTGCTTCCCATACACAGCCAAAGAAGTATTGATGAATTATACAAGACGTTGAAGACAGTCACCAGGGTGGAAATGTCTGCTAGAGCTGAAAAATCCTGAAGTTACAGTCTCCATAGGAGTTTATAGTTTGGTATGTGTCTCCAGGTTTGGTTTTAACAATTAAGTGGCATCCATATGAAATGCAATAAAAGAGTCAGCTTGAAAACACTGCATGCTCATTCATTCTAGAGACCGTTACTTGGAAGCACATGTGTAATAATGATGGCAGCATTCGATCAGGAGAGGTCTGTGTGTGCCCGTGCATGCTGATTCACTGTCAGAGCTTAGTAGGATACCTAATGGAACTGAGCCATCACTCATTCTGCCTGTGCTTTCCACACTGTAGCAAATCAAAATGTGTGCCGTGAAACAGTTCTATCGGTACATACAGTATGTGCTGCATAGTGGTTGTTTTATGGTCAAACTCCGAGATCTTCATTAAATCTAACAAAGTGCCACTTGGTAAATGATTCTGCCTATTGTTTGCATAGCCTGGAAGTTAAACAGAGCACACATCAAACTGAAAATATTTGTCACAGTTTGACACCAAGGCTGTACTCCTACACTCTATTGGTGTAGCAGGAGATAACACCCACTGGGCTAAATTTACTGGAGTGTGGCTTTATGGTAGGAAGCTGGGTGCAGCAGGGGGAGTGAGACACATGGCCGAAGTATACAAAACCACTGAGACATTAACTATGGTAAAGCACATTCTACCTGAAACTTAAATTAAAAAAATAACAGAGCATTAAAATCGGAATCATTTGAAAAAAGTAAACATCTTTATAACTCTTAACTCGACAAAATAACCGTCACTGCTATGTTGTAACTTACTCAAAACTATGTGCATTTGGCTTGAGTCCACTGACCCTCCTGGCTCTAACCAGCTATGTCAATCAAACCAGTCACACCCCCAAACATACCTCTCTTGAAGGCCTAATATCTACTCAAATATGGAATACTTTCCAATATGTCAAACAGCTCACTGATCAGGAGGAGGACATTAAGCTAATGACGTCATATTGTCTTGAGGAAAAAATGTGGACAAAAAGTACTTGTGAGAGAAGTTGACACTTTGTAAATGGATCTATAGGTGTCTGACATTTTTTGGAGCCTGTGCCTAGTGGCCTTCAGTGGTATTGCACTTTCAGGTATTTGTGGTTGTTGCTGTTCTGTGTGGTTACAGAAAATGTTATACA
>NW_007577757.1:763349-780619 GCF_000690725.1 Stegastes partitus | reverse complement strand
CTAGATTTGACTGACAAAACGCAGCCCAATCAGAGCCAAGAATGTGCCATCATCATAAACGGGTTTTAATGTCTTCAAGTATTTTATAAGTATTTTATCACAGGGTGACAGAATAATATTTGAATAATAAAAAAGGTTCAGCCTCTATCAAATTAATCAGAGGAGATGAGGGGCAGGTTTATTACTGTCATTTGGTTTTGTTGGGGGAACTTGGCCAAATGATACAAAATGTAGCCCACTATGAATCCTAACTATCATGATCCATCCCGACAAAGTAGGTGTTCAGGTTCCAGGTTTAGGTTTCTCTCTCTCCTGCAATCCCAATACATCTGGACTGAGGAGCTGCACTGTACTTTGAGCTATTTGTGATGAGACTTATCTCCCTACTATTATGTATGCAGGTTTGCGGTCATGGCTTTCTGGAACACTTGATTCTAGCCCAGGGCTATTTTCAGTGTAATTTCACTACCTTTACTTTTAAGCTCTTATCTTGGTCATTCTAAGGGTTACCCAACATGCTTTATCTTGTTTTTGTGAAAAGAGTCTAGGCTGTCCAGATCTTCAATCATTTGATATGATTATACTTACAGATTTTTATGGTACTCTTTCTACTATGGAAAAAGTATTTTGTATTATGAAATAGTTTTAAGATATATTTCAATATAAATTGCTGGCAGTAGAGATATCTAAAACAATGATGGTGGGAAACTGTATGACTTATTTAGTCCTTCCAGTGTTCACATACAGCAGCCTACTTATAGAGGTGGCAAACCAGGAAAATGTTTGCGTGATTAGGTTGCACAAGTTTGATCTGTCTTCATAATGTTATTACTTTAGTATGTACAAATATATAACAAGCATAATTACACAGCTCTGATCCTGCTCCTTCTTGTGATTATATTAACATCTAATATCTATGCAATGGCTGCACTGCACAGATATTACCATATCTATGATATTAACATAACAATGTCATGGTGTGTTCAGCCGTAAATTAAAACAAGAGTACTAGGTGTGGAGATGGACACACAGTGGAATGCAAGTTGTAACTGTCAATCGCTGCATACAGAAGCAACTAGAATTATTAGAAAGGTCAAGTCTTGTGGTGGGCTGCAAGGTGGCGCAGTTGGTAGCACTGTTGCCTCGCAGCAAGAAGGTCGCTGGTTCGTGTCTTGGTGGGGCAGTGACGTGTGGTGAGGTTCACGGCTGGTGAGGCACTGACTTCATCAGAATCAGATTTACAAATATATGCACTCTACAGAGTAGCTTATTGTCATTTGATTGGCAGCAGTTTACGGATTATGTTTCATATCTGCATTCTTTACACATACAAGCTGTAGCCCACAAAACGCATGTTACTTTTTTTTTTTTTTTTAAGTTATTGGGATCTTACCCTTACCTTTAAATGAAGTCCATGCTCCGCTCCTTCTAGACAAAAATATCTGTTACTTTTTTGTAAAAGTCTCCTTATCTTCCTTCGCTGCACTTGACCTGCTAACTGTATATCATACCCAGTCTGGCTTGCTGTCACTTACTCTGCAGCCACGGAGTCACAAGAAGCATGTCTGGGATCAAGAGCGCCCCCTGCCATGAGGCAAGAGAACTGCCTGCCTCACCTGGAACTAATAGTATGTGTCTGCAGATTCTCTGCTGCTTTATGAACGCTCATCACACAAAACACGTTACACACATACAGTTGGTAACAAAAAACACTGTACATTATTATATACATCAGCTAAACTATGGAAAATCAGTTCATATATAAAATGTGTTTGAAATATTTTATTGGCGACATCCAGACAGCCAGTGCAGTTAGCTAGGGATTGTGCAATCCAAGGTGAGGCTCAGCTCGGTGCTGCCCTACTGGCTTCTCTTCCAAGCATTTGAATGGGAAACTGCAGAATTCAGGGATTTTGAATTTAAAAATCTCCAAGATTGGTGAAGCTAAATGAAAAAGCAGATACTTTATAGTAGAAATCACTGGATAAATATAACCATTTCAATTATTTTATCATTATATTTTCTTTTTCTTTCCATGATGTCAGGTGAGGCTCTGCCTCATCTGCCTCCCCTGACTTCACGTCACTGCAGTGGGGACACTGGGATCTTTCTGTGTGGAGTTTGCATGTTCTCCATGTGCAGTGTGGGTTCTCTCCAGGTTCTCCGGCTTCCTCACAGTCCAAAAACATGTTGAGGTTAACTGGTGATTCTAATCCGTAGGTGTGAATGTGAGTGTGCTTGGTTGTCTGTCTCCAAGTGTAGCCCTGTGATAGACTGGAGACTTGTCCAGGGTGTCCCCTGCCTTCACCTTAAGTCGGGGATAGGCTCCAGCCCCCCGCGACCCTAGTGAGGATTAAGCGGTGTCTAGATAATGGATAGATGGATGAAAGGTTTGTGGTTGTATTCTATATGTGTTATACTTCAATACAATAAATACACCGAGAGCAATTCAACAGAGAAGAAGGGATGTGATTGTCGACACAGTGTGTCTATTTATTCCAGCTGCACTTTTCCTGCTGTGACAAGCCAAAATGCCTGCTGTGAAAAGGGTTTATTATTTGTTGTTGGCTGATTGAACCCAGAAAGACAGTAGTTTGCATTGCAAATTTCATTTTATTTTTTTACGGTTGAATCTCTGACAAAGGCTCAACGTTTGTTTTTTTTTTTTAAACTGGGATTTCCTTGCAGTTAAGCTTAAGCAGTGCAAAGTTTCTGAAGTGATGACATATAGTTTAAATCTGGTTTTATTTCCTTCCCATGTACTGCAAACCAATTTGGAATTGTAACACAATCCCAGACAAGCCCCCATTCAACTATAACCTCTTTAAGACATGTACTCTGAATTGAAATGTTTTGGCTTCATGTGTAAATGAGCACCAGGGTCACTTTTCCATAAGAGTCAGTCTTACAATGTTAGAATATGTCACGTTTACATGTCACTTCCAACAAAGCACAAACCTGAACTGTATGCAGTCACATTAATGGACAGGCATGGTCGAGGCTATAGTAGAGTGACATAGAACGACGGTGCTAACCACCGAGCCACCTTGCAGCCCTTGACATAGAACAATAGCCACCACAATCTCCCCACATTACACATTAATTGATATAGTCTACAGCCTCGTACATATCTTGGCTCATTCTGTTGTAGGTATGTTGTGAGACCTAAAAGTGGTGCCTTTGCTTTGACAGATTGGTGAAGCAGCAGTATAATGTCTCCCATGTCTTAAACACTACTTACACTAGTCAACAGACAGGTGCATTTGTTAACATTAACAAGAGTTTTATTCAGTTTAGCAGAGCTTCATTTTGGGTATGGTGTTTTGCAGGTTGGCTCAGTGGAAAGGTTTCCTGGGATACTTAAGCCTAGTCCACACAAAAATAAAACAAAATGGAAGGTCATGTCAACGCAACAGGTAACTCTAACCTTAAAACCATGTTGGTCAGTCAGAACCCTTAAAAAAAAAAGCTGTTGCCATTTTCCAAAGGCATATTGAGGAAGGAGGCAGTCATATGTGTGGACTAATTCTGATGCCTCAGTTCCTCAAAACACTGAAAGAGTAGCAGTACACATACTAGGTGTGTCAGAAAAGTTCCAGGACTGGTGTCACAAAGGATATATTTCAAACCCAAACTACAAACTACCAGTCTTCCCCTTCAGACGATCAACCAGCACGTCTACAAAGAGATCCTGCAGCATTTGCTTCGTTTATTGCGCGAGAAGAGGCGAGAGTTGTGCAAACATGCAAAAAGTCTTGTTACCAAGGTCAGCAATAGCATTATTTTGACCTTTGCACAAATTCGCCTTCTGAAAACAAAGGAGATAGTGTCTCAAGCCAAAACCTTTTTTGTACGCCAACACTGCAAACATAGTTTCTGAATATTTTTACCCTAGAAGGAGTTTTCCTAAAGGTCTTTTTCTAGTTTGCATGCGGTCAAAAGGCCAAAATGCATAACAAAAGGCTGTGTTGTAAATAAAACCCATGTATGTGTGTGTGATGAGCACAAAAAAAAAAAAAGACTGGTGTGAAGGTCTATAGCATGTGGGAGGAGGCTGACATAAGATGAAGCCCACAGCACCGGAGGAGCAACACAGCACAGACTAGCACATCGGAACACTGCATACACCTCTGAGGATATGCAACAGCAACACCAAAACTAATTTCATCTCTAAGCCAGCTAAATCCAATTCAGCACATGCAGGAGAGTAAAATAACGAGGACACCATGTTTGAAATCACACTGACTTTGTGTCATTCACTGTCATTTTCTTACAATTAACAGAAGTGGATCCCACTACAGGTACCGTCCCTTCAAGAACCTTCTCATTGTTCATGTCATTGCAATCGAATCGCTCCACCCACAGTCGAGGCCAGGCAGCATTCAGTCAATATGCAGGACAATCTGATTAATTTGTCACCAAAATGTTAATTTACTACTAAATAATATAATTACATTTCCCTCAGTCATTATGCTGTTTGAACTGTTGCCAACAACTTGTTTAGTTGTACAAGCACAGTTTAAATGAAGCTTATTCACTTTATTTCAGTCAGGAAGACTAAACTTGGTTCCTAGGCTTCTACTTGTGAATCAGTTACTCCTCAGAGACATCCTTCCCTCTATTGGCAGTCAGGTAAGCCTAAAATGAAGACTTTTTATCACTTACACTGAAGCCAATCTCCAGCAAGCATGTTTGTTATTAGCCCAATTAGCTGCACGCAGTCAGAATGTTGTAATTAAATATGGCATTTATTCCCATCAGTGAATCTGTTTTATCAACAGTGCTTCCTACCACCAATCACTTAAAGCAATCTGCTGTGGTATGTCGTATGCACACTTACTGCAAGGCTGGCAGAGGGAACCACAGAGTTGCCCCACCACCCCCAGCAGCGCAATTCACTCATTTCATTTCCTATACTTACTTATATGTGATGGTTGAGCTGTGCTTTGCATGTCAAACTCAAGTTAAAAACCCTGAATAATTTGACAGCCCATTGCATTTAGAGCAGGGTTCATTTAACTGAACTGAGCACCATGTTACAATTCAATCTTTTGTAGTGAGACAGATTTTTAGACGTGATAGACGATCGAGCTCTCAGGATGACACCGTCTGTTGGTGACTCAGTCAACCACTTTGGTCCAAGAGTATTCCTGTAGCCTCACCATGAGATTGACATTTATGGTTCTGTGGGAAATGTCTCTGCTTGGATTGCCAGAAAATGTGGTATAGATGTCTGTGGTGCACAGAGAATACATCCTACTGACTATGGCACTGGCCTGATTTTACCTCTCACACTACCATGAGTCTGACATTTGTGGTTCTGACTGAACTATTACATGGATAAAATGCGGTGCACACATTCATGTGGATGAATTGAAATGACCTCGGTGATCCCTTGACTTTTCATAAAAGACCACCGTCAATTTTAATTTTCTGTGTCGTGATGACTAGACTGCTGGGACAAAGCCTCCTTTTGCAAACTGCAATAAACGTGAATAAGTAAGCAGCTGAATGCGGCAGTCTGGGGCTTAACAAGGAAACATCTCTCTAGTCCTCAGAAACATTTGCTGCATAGCTACAACTTTTAGAATTAAGTTTAAAACCCAGCTCCTGATATATAAAGCTCTTAATAGTGTGGCTCGACAGTGCATATCAAAGATGTTCTCAATTTAAAAACCAAATGTATCTTTCAGGTCTCAAGGCACCTAATGTACCCTTGTCATAGCCCCGGAGCTTACTACAAATCTGGAGAGATTGTACTGAGCCCATGTGTACCTAAAAGGAAGGAACTGCCGACGTGCTGATCGAAGACTCACACCTACACTGTGTTCAAGCTGCTTTGGAGCCAGTTCCATATTATCACAAAACAATTTATTGCTGTCTTAATTATGGAAAATCTATCTATTTCCATGTTGTCTGCTGTTTTTACTAGTGGTGTTCATCTCTCCTTTTGTTTTATTTTTTATTTGCGGTTTTTGTGTCAGTGTTTTATTAACTTGTAAAGCATTTAAACTGCAGCTGTATTAATTTGGTGTAACTGAAATAAATNAATGTCCCAGACGGAAAGGATTCGTCATCTGAGCAACATGAATGTACTTGGAAAATTTAATTGCCATCTTATTTATGATTTTACCATGTTCAAAAGCTTCTAGTAGCTTACGCTTTATGGGGCAAGTGACCATATTTGGTAACTTCCTTGGGTGTCCAGTATGTCCACCCTGTCCCTCTCCTTCAGGTTGAAGAGCCATATGCACTTTGATTTAGTTTTTATATTAGTGACAATTTCGCAACCTTACAAAAAATGTCACTAAACAAATGTTCCAGGCACTTTATAAATGCTTTGTTACTGGTTTGCATTAAACTCCACTTTTATTTATTTTTTTTTAGATTAGTGCCACTAATACCACTACCCCAAGAAAGATGTCACTAGATGAACTTGCCAAACACTTTATAAATGCCTTGTTACTGGTTGTGTAAGTATCATTACCTTAAACGAAAATGTTTCTAAATAAACGTTTTTTGCAGTTTGTTGCGTTTTCTTATATATTAATCTTGATTTGCAACTTTTTTTTAAGTCACAAAAGCAAAAACATCTTGACATATCCTTCAATAACACCCTGGGGTTGAAGTTTTCATTTTCCAAGTATTTCAAGGAGTGCCCTATAAAGCGTTAAGACGTAAAAAATACATGCTGAAGATGGAAAGGATCTTAGTTTTGCCTGTATTTACTCAAAGTATTTGACAAACTGAAAATTCTGACATGTTTGGAGAAGGATCAACAAATCTATTATTACAACTCATCCGGAGGGAGACGTGAATATGTGTAGCAAACCCATCAAACAGCTTTTGAGACATTTCGCTAAAAAACAAAACTGTGAATCATAATGTTGAGGGATCACCAAAGTAATTAGGGTTCATCCTCTGGGGACTGTGAATGCCCAGATCATTATTAAAATTTTAGATTACAAAATTCCATTGCAATCTATCCAATGGTTAAGATATTTTAATCTCTGCTGTCCCTTGAGCCCTGCTCCTAAAATATGATTTAAAATAATGATATTTCATGTTCACGTTAACATTTTTTTGTTGTTGTTGTTTTTCAGCTTGGAAACTGTGTCAAACTCAGATTTTCATTCCATTGTCTCTTCTTTTCAGAAAATTGCAAATTCTAACCATTAAGACTAGATTGCTTCTCTCTTTGTCTCTTAGGTATTTATCCTATTTCTATCCCTTTCTTGTTTTCCTCATCCCCACATCTTTCACTTAATCAGGCCTACACCAGAATTAATTGATTATTTGTCCAAACAAGCAAATAGAGCAATTAATCTGTATTGGTTCAGCACTGGCTCTTCACAGCTCCATTACATGCTCAGGAGCCTCTGGAGAGAAGCACAGAGACCTCGACGAATATAATAATGGCTGAAGATAATACCAGTCTGGCCCAGAGAGAGACACGCTGTTTGTTCCGCTGTTATTAGCCCCTAAAATAAGACGCAGGTGTTTTTTGGTTGTTTTTTTTTTTTTTTTTTTGTCCCTGCGAACAGAAGACACGGGTGACTATGATGGAGAGGTGGGTGCTGTCTCGGCGTAAAGAGGCCACAGAAGAGAAATTTGAAGGTGTTAAAAAAGTGATGGAATAATCTTGTGCTTGGTCTTCCTCATCCTCATCTTCCCACTCACAGCTGCTGCCACTGCAGGAACAGAACATGTTGTTCTGAGAAATGACATTTCAAATTTCATCTTGACTGATGCGACAGCAGCGAAGTGCAGTTAACTTTATGAACATTAGACAACTCCGCCAATGTCCCAGACCATATTATTACCACCATGGGTTTATTTTTACCCCGGTTGTACATTTTCTCCCTCTCTCCGATTTCATTATTGCCATTTATCATTTTCTACTCAAGCATTTCTTTACATTTCCTTCTCCTTGTCACCATCAATCTACCTCGCCCTGGTCTGCTGTTTTTCCCTCACCTTATCATCTCCTCTTCTTCCATTACAGTACTTCATGCTCCTCTTCTCTATCATCACTTCCACTCCTGCCATCACAGAAATCACTACTGTGCTCTCATTCCCACTTAACCATTCCTCATACGTTTTCTCTTCGTCCTCCTCGTATCCTCCTGGCTGCCTTCCTTGTCTTCATCATCCCCATCATCACCCTCATCATCTCCCTCACAGTCCCCGCGGCGCCGTATTTGTATGTGTTGGATGTACTGTACTCTATAAAAGCCGTATGCTAATGCAGTAGAAGGCTGCAGAGCATTACGTCGAGTGGACCAATTTCAGGAGTGCTTGGCCACGTTTTATTACAGCTCATAAGCCCAAGGTCAGCTGCGTAAGATGAAGAGGCAAGAGCGTCCCGTGCAGCACTTGAATCATTTATCACCGTGCTCCCGTCTGCTCTCTTCCCTGTTTCCTCTCTCTCATGTTCAAGCGCAGTCCACATGCAATGCTGCACCTGTACTGTAATATATGCTTCCCAATTTTCACCCTGTCATATCCTCTCCCTGTTTTCTCTACACATCTCTCTTTATCTTTATATATTTCCTTCATGTTTCCGTGTACAGCGATCATTTTTGCGGCCCACTTTAGTCATCATCTTCCATCCTTGTTCCTATCTGTGGAGAAAACACATTTAGCACACTCTTGCGCACGTTTTCATTACTTGTTGACTTTATTGGCACCATGTACTTTTCTCTTAATGCCAAACCTGTAAGCAAAATGGCATATTTTAAATTTCAGCAGGTGTTCTGAAATGTTGCATTACTATACTTTTAAAAAACATGTACTTCACAACATTGCTTGTATACATCCTGTGTACTAAGTGACTGCTTCCCAAAAATTACACAGAAGTAGGATTATAGCATATGCCGTATATATATATACAGATGGTTGACAAATTAAGGTAAAAGTCTGAATAAATGTGTGGTGAAACACAACAAATGCAGATGCTTCCACACAGGTGCACTATATGGTATAATTAAGCAATTAACATCCAGTGGTGCTCTGTGGCATGAAAAAGAACGCTGAGCAGGACCACTTGATTCTGACTTTGGATCAAGATGGAAATGAGAAACCAGTAACTTTGGAAGAAGGTTTAATGTTGGAGCAGGGATTGCACGCCACAAAGACTGCTCAATTAACTGTTTTAATAGTGACTAAAGTGACATCTGCATCCATAGCTATGGGAGAGATATCAGAAAAATGGGTCGAAAACTGTGGTCAGAAGCGTGGAGTGCGATGCTTGCTCATTAGTGCATTACGAAAGAAAAACAGAGCAGCAACTCTTCCTCAGGTGATTGAGAATGTCAATGCAGAACATGATAAGAATCAGTTCATCGATAATTACAGCCAGAGGGATATTAATGCAGGGTTGCACTGCATAAACCCAATCATTACAAAGACGAATGCACACTTTAGTGGTTTGGTAGCAAAGAAACCACAAGCGCTGGTCTACAGAGGTGTAAAAAAAATAAAGGGATATGATCAGATGAGTCACAGAGCAAGATAAAGATGCAGGCGTGAATGTTTGACCGCAAACAGTGAGGGGATCTGGTGGCTCTGCTGTGCTGTGGGAGGCACTTTGCTGACATGGTTTCAGTCCACTTATTCCATAAATTCTAAGGCTAAGAATCTTATAATAAATTCTGTCTCGCCTAAAAATTACATTAAAATAAAGTGTTTTCCTAAATATGTTAGGGTAACACAGACCTGTATGTGGTTAGGTTTCAGCTACAAAAGGTCCTGCATATTGACATATCCTTAAAAATATACTGTTGCCCATAAAGTTGGAGAAATAAAAATAGTTTTACCTCTTGTCATGGAATGATTGTGACAGTGCAATTTATTCTTGATAGATAAAGTGTATATCTTCTTAAAACTTTATTGATATCGCAATGCACATACAATACATTAAACCACAATTAACTTCTGCAAACTGTGGATTCAGGCTTAAACTAAATTGGGAGTACTGAACAATAGGATAATGGTTTTTGCTTCAATTTTTTAACCTTGGCCAATTTAACACGAAACACATTTTCTATTGTCCAGTTTTACTCATTTTAAATGTCACTCAGTCACTAATGTTCAGTCTGGCCACCCCTGACATGGATCAGTGGGTTAAGCCGTTGTGACATACTGTCCACAAGCTGATTGATGATGTCAATGGGCAGGACGTCCCACTCTTTGGTCAAATACCAAAGTCAGAATTCGTTTCACCTGGTAACTGGGACTCAGGATGTAATCACTGCACCTGGTCAGAAGTCATTATTGATGTGAATAAATAGAAATAAAAAGAGGAATGTGTCTGAAAGCAAAAAAATGTCCAACTTTATGGGCAGCAGTGTATATCAAGTGACAATGTGAAAGAGGTTACTCTTAAAGATGAACCTATAAAGAGGTTTAAATCACCCTTATTGCTTTCATAATAGCATTTGCACCAAAATATCTCTAAAAGCCAGCTGTACTCTACGTTTCTTGCTCCAAACAGCAGACACATGCAGCAGCTAGATGGTAGATATAGTGGAGCTGGGACCATAAACAGAGCATAAAGAGAGTCAAAGTTGGACTTATGTTTACCAGGTGGCCAGAAACATAATTCCAAATGAATGCTGACACCATAAGTGCTGGATGTGTAAATACGCAACTGTTTTCTAACAAGTTTGCCATATGAACTAAAAAGGTGAAGCTATTTCAGTGTTGTGTTCACACCTTGTTTCAACGCCTCCCAGCAGCCAAAGGAAAAAAAAAAAAACAGTTATTGCTAAAGTGTTATTTCACAAGTTATTGTCGACTTTTTGTGTATTGAACCAGACTACAATCATTCCCTAAACACACCCATAAAGAATGTTGAATAATGCTTTAGTCACTACAAGTGGATGTTATGGCTAAAAAAAAACAAAAAACTAAACTAAATCCGTCCGGTATAGACGTATTTGAAACTTGCCAAACGCGCAATTACATTTCCTTCAAAATGTACTTGCTGTTGCAATTTAGTTGTAAAGGAATGTATTTTGTCTGAGACTGGGTTGGTATGTTGTTTTTATTTGTTTATTTTTTTACCTATTATGTTTTCACACATTCACTGCAGCTACTCTCTTCCTGTGATAAATCTATATAGGGCACACAAACATTTCTCATATTTTTCACTCAATTTGTTTGTCTCCCCTTCCTAATTTACTCCTATTCTTCTTCTTCTTCTTCTTTTTCTTCTTCTTCTTCTTCTTCTTCTTCATCTTTCCCCTTCTCTTTCTGCCTCTCCGGCTCTGCAGGGGGTAGTTAGTGTGATGCAGCTCCTCTGCAGCAACATCACAAGATGAAGCAACACACAGCGTGGCATTACACCAGGGAGAGGGGTACATGAGTGTGTTTGTGTGTCTGAGGGTGAGAGGGTTCTTTTCTCTTGGTCAAATTGGAGGGTGTGTGTGTCCTCAGAAGTGGGAATGGACAAGAAGATTGTGACTCTTCACATGCGCATGTATAAATCGATGGAGTGGTACGTTTGTGTGCCGAACAGGGCGCGTGTGTGCGCGCAAGCGGGAAAGAAGACCTTTCTGGTGGCTGCTCTTGTCTAAAGAATGTGTGCTGTATATGTATGTGTGCATGCGATTTTATTGGCCTACACTTTTGAAAAGTGACAGTGAGAGAGCTTGACGCTGAATGTGCAACAGAAGCAGAGAGGGTGAGAGAAACAGAAAGAGAGACAGGGTGAGGGTGAGAGAAGGAGGGAGGGAGGCCTGACGCGTTTGTTGGCCAGGTGCCATTTCTTTTTTCAGGAGGTCGTTTGGAAGCTCATCTGCTAAATGGGCGCTTCGATTCTTCAGCTCCAGTCGTCTCGTAATTATTATTATTGTCACGGCTAAAGCTCAGGCATAATAGCTTGTAGCCTCTTCTGCTAAATGACTTAACACAGGTGAGAACATTTCCTAGTGTGACCCTCCCAGCCTCTCCACTGTGGGTGCCTTTGCATCCCATGGCTGTGCTGAGCTAAATCTGAAAATGCGGTTTCATGGAAAAAAACCAACATTTTTGGTAACTTTCTATCCAAACTGAATCATTACAAATTAGAAAATAAGATAAAGCTCTTATTTGTGTTTTTCTCATCTGAAAACATCAAAATATTGCATGATGGTGAACATCTGGTGTGGACTCGACCAGCTGTGGTCACACTGCCTTTTCTTTCAGATTCCATTTACCACTTTGAGGAGCTGAACAAGATGTTCTCATTTCGAATCAGAACTAACTGTACCTTGTTTGCTTATTCTGTGCACATTAATTGTAATTTGCTAGATGAAATTGGATGCTTATCTGGTCTGTGACAGGAAAAGAACAGAAAATTAGTGAATTGACAAGAAAAAAAACAACTTCCCTTCCCTCCTCTTTGGCTGACCATGACCCGGAGTCGTCTTTCTCTCACCTCATCGTCTCCTCCTACATCACAGTTTTCTTGTTCTCCTTTATATTTATATAACAGCAGTCTCATCGGAGCTCTACATTCACTTTAAAGCAGATTTCAGATTTATCCACTCTGGGATCCATTTTTGAAAGGTTTTTGCGTGAGGAAATGCCAGTGTAAAGGACTCGCTGAGTGTTGGAGGCAAAGGGAGACGCACAGAGGCTTGAGTAATCTTCAACCAGTTCATGTTTTATTTATAGTTTACATCAGACAAAAAAGGCAATTCAGGCTTGGTTTTGGTGAGGCTGAGAAGTGGAGAGGAAAAAAAAACCCAAAATATCAACCACGGAGAAAAAAAGGAAACTTTAAAATACACATAAACAACAAAAGAAAACAAAGACAGTTGTAATGGAGTAGCCAGAACTCAACCAACTTTCCATCTCCACCATTTATGCAGGAAACCACTCCTCCAGACAAACAGACAACTCAAATTTAGTTCACAGTATATTAAAATCTACAAATATACAGTCAGTTCTTTGTAAAAACATTTTTAAAAAACACATACAAAAAAAACAAAGAACAGGAGTATTAACAATGAATGTGTTTAGGGTACTCTAATCTAATCTCTAGCATGGTACAGTAAAGGTTGCCTCAACTATTCTCCTGCAAACACGTGATTGACCAGTAAATGAATTAAGATTAAGTGCATTGACCTGATTCAATGTGTGTATGGCAAATGCATGTGTTTATATTATTAGCAATGTAATTGATGATGGGATGCATGCTGAAATTATAAATATTTGAACTGGTTAGCAAGCTAAACTCCATGGATTCACTATGCTCAGAAAGCTAAATAATGCAAAGAAGAGAAATGTATTCCCAGTCAGCCTGACTAAACAGCTACAATTACTTCAACTCCATTGCCAGTTACATGGAATAAATTATAGATTTGCCACTACTGGTGTGTATCCGTGCTGTGTGCAGGTTACTCTTACAGTGTTTGAGTTGGCAGCGTGGCATTGTACATTCAGACCAACAGCCTCATGTTTAAAGATGTAAGGAGCTGCTTGGTGTTGCTTCAGGTACAAGTCAAATGATGAAAGATGACGAAGGAAGATCAGTTTGAAAAATGAAATCAGTGAGTATGAAGGTTTCTCAGAAGCCAAACATCTGAATGAGATTTTACAATACGAATACAATTCTTTTATTGTAACATTTGTGAAATGAGGAATAGAAATATCATGTTACGTGGTCAGCTAACTTATTGGCTAGTGAGATGTTGTGCTCCAATGTGGCTAAAGCTGAACCAGGTGCAGTGTTTTTGCTGCACAGTCCTGCTGAGCTCTCACTCAACAGAGTGGCTTCCTTTAAATGAATAGGATGGACTGCTGAGTTCTCACATTGGTCTGAACACAACGCCAGCGAGGATGAAAGGCTAAAACCGAGAAAAAAAGATCTGTTGTCATATTTGGGTGTATCAGTGTGGATGCATCCTCAGTCCCCTCAGTAAGGGCCTGCCCAGACCAGCAAAGAGCCAATTTATATCTGAAGTGAAAGATTCTGGGGGGAGAAAGCCACACACTCAGTCTCCACTGTGAGACAGGCTGATCTGACCGGCCCTCACACCACAGGGGATACACTTACCATCTCATCACACACTCTTCACATGGCCACACACGCGTCGTCTTTCTCACAACATACACAAACTTCAAACACACGCAGCCTCACTAATGTACCTTTCAGATCTAGATTCCCCCTCGACCTGTGCCATCACCACTGGCGATGCCCAATCTAGTTATCGCTCCATATACCTCAACCTGTCTTCTCCCTCTCTCCTCCTCCCCCCTTTTTTCCAGCACCCCCTCTGAGATTTGAGCTCTCGTTTGATGGCACAGCCGGGGACCAACCGCACCGGAGCACCGGCGCTCATACCGATGAAGTCGGCCTATCTAGGCCACCATAAGCACACACTCTCATCAAGTGCTCTCTAATTAGAATTCAGTGATACTGTAGGTTTCCAGGCAAGGAGAGAGAGGAGCTCAAAGGAAAGCCTTCTATAGATAGAACGAGAAGAATGTCTAATTAAGGTCTCATTCTTATCCGAGTCTGATTGCATAGCATCCTTCTCTCCCCCTCAGCCTCTCCAATTATGAAACCCTTGCTGGCCTTTCTTCAGTCCACGTGGGCTGAGGGTTTTTTATCTTACCAGCGCTGGGGTGTGAGGAGACTGAAAACAACACTGGTGGAAGATGTGCAGGGCTAAATGCGTGGGCAGGTGAGAGGATCATCTGTGCTTGAGTGTGTGTGAGAGAATCAAGAAAAGAAAATAAACGAGGGGGGACAGCATGCGTGTTGTGATTGTCTTTTAACAATGCTGTGTTCAGCTCACGAGCATGAGCATACATGCAGAAGTATCAGTATCCAAAATTAACTTCTGCGGCCACAGCAACCAACTTGCACAACTAGCAACTAGTAAAATGTGGCAGACACACACAGATGCATATTCTTACACAAGTTAAAATTATCACCAATAACCAGAGACTATATAAAAGACGAATGTGGCCAGCAGGTCTGAAATGTGAAGCCGATGTCTAAGTGATGTCATCCTGCATTTTTTCTAACAGCGAGCAGGAGGCGACTTCTTTCGTAGCGGTCAGATTATATAGAATGTGAGCAAATTAGAAAAATGACCCAACTTCTTATTTAATTTATTGCTTCAGTAAACATTTAACAAATGACTTTCTGGACTCAATCACTAGTTTCAAGTCTCCTTCAATACAGAATGATATTCATATTGTGAGTTATGGTCCCAATTAGATTAAAATAGACAGTAAAGTAGGGTTAAAGCATAGTGTCTTCAAGTTCTCAGTCAGATCCACTCACTTGCTGCATCCAGTTCCATAACACCAAGATGGCAACAACCAAATCTGGGTCGCTATGTCAATCTCTTATATAAAATCTATGCCAATAACTTTAAATAAACTGACAAAAATACAGAAACTGGTGACCTTCTTAACTACCAACTACTACGCCAAAACTTTTGCAACCAGCAACACACACAAAAATTAACTGTCGCTGCAACTTTGCAAAACAGTTCTTAAATAAAACTATCCAAAAATACAATTACTACAGTTAGCAACCAACAAACAGCACAATCACAGAGGGAGCAGAGACACCTGCATCATTAAGTGGCTGTTAATATCCTTGCATGTGTTGTGTTTAGTGTGGCTAGATTTGACTGACAAAACGCAGCCCAATCAGAGCCAAGAATGTGCCATCATCATAAACGGGTTTTAATGTCTTCAAGTATTTTATAAGTATTTTATCACAGGGTGACAGAATAATATTTGAATAATAAAAAAGGTTCAGCCTCTATCAAATTAATCAGAGGAGATGAGGGGCAGGTTTATTACTGTCATTTGGTTTTGTTGGGGGAACTTGGCCAAATGATACAAAATGTAGCCCACTATGAATCCTAACTATCATGATCCATCCCGACAAAGTAGGTGTTCAGGTTCCAGGTTTAGGTTTCTCTCTCTCCTGCAATCCCAATACATCTGGACTGAGGAGCTGCACTGTACTTTGAGCTATTTGTGATGAGACTTATCTCCCTACTATTATGTATGCAGGTTTGCGGTCATGGCTTTCTGGAACACTTGATTCTAGCCCAGGGCTATTTTCAGTGTAATTTCACTACCTTTACTTTTAAGCTCTTATCTTGGTCATTCTAAGGGTTACCCAACATGCTTTATCTTGTTTTTGTGAAAAGAGTCTAGGCTGTCCAGATCTTCAATCATTTGATATGATTATACTTACAGATTTTTATGGTACTCTTTCTACTATGGAAAAAGTATTTTGTATTATGAAATAGTTTTAAGATATATTTCAATATAAATTGCTGGCAGTAGAGATATCTAAAACAATGATGGTGGGAAACTGTATGACTTATTTAGTCCTTCCAGTGTTCACATACAGCAGCCTACTTATAGAGGTGGCAAACCAGGAAAATGTTTGCGTGATTAGGTTGCACAAGTTTGATCTGTCTTCATAATGTTATTACTTTAGTATGTACAAATATATAACAAGCATAATTACACAGCTCTGATCCTGCTCCTTCTTGTGATTATATTAACATCTAATATCTATGCAATGGCTGCACTGCACAGATATTACCATATCTATGATATTAACATAACAATGTCATGGTGTGTTCAGCCGTAAATTAAAACAAGAGTACTAGGTGTGGAGATGGACACACAGTGGAATGCAAGTTGTAGCTGTCAATCGCTGCATACAGAAGCAACTAGAATTATTAGAAAGGTCAAGTCTTGTGGTGGGCTGCAAGGTGGCGCAGTTGGTAGCACTGTTGCCTCGCAGCAAGAAGGTCGCTGGTTCGTGTCTTGGTGGGGCAGTGACGTGTGGTGAGGTTCACGGCTGGTGAGGCACTGACTTCATCAGAATCAGATTTACAAATATATGCACTCTACAGAGTAGCTTATTGTCATTTGATTGGCAGCAGTTTACGGATTATGTTTCATATCTGCATTCTTTACACATACAAGCTGTAGCCCACAAAACGCATGTTACTTTTTTTTTTTTTTTTAAGTTATTGGGATCTTACCCTTACCTTTAAATGAAGTCCATGCTCCGCTCCTTCTAGACAAAAATATCTGTTACTTTTTTGTAAAAGTCTCCTTATCTTCCTTCGCTGCACTTGACCTGCTAACTGTATATCATACCCAGTCTGGCTTGCTGTCACTTACTCTGCAGCCACGGAGTCACAAGAAGCATGTCTGGGATCAAGAGCGCCCCCTGCCATGAGGCAAGAGAACTGCCTGCCTCACCTGGAACTAATAGTATGTGTCTGCAG